>NC_057807.1:42569021-42752701 GCF_018294505.1 Triticum aestivum
TCAACGTTAAGGTGACTCAGATGAGTCCTCGGTCTGTATGAAGCTTTTGGAACATATGAAGCCTTTGGTATGGGGTTTGTCTTCTTCACAGGTGGTGTCATGATGACATTCACGGGAAGATTCTCAAGGAAACTCTTGGGTACCCATATCTTCTTCATAGGTGACCCATTCCTGTTGTTAGTACCAATATAACTGGCAAACACTTCACCATTCTGATTCTTAAACAATTTATAGTTTGCATCAAAGGATTCATCAATGATAATTGGGTTAGCACAAGTGAAGCTAGCTAAGGTGGATGGATCTACGGGAGGTTCCTTTGCAGCAACCCAGGTGGTTTTGGGGTACTGCTCAGGTTTCCAGTATGACCCATCAACATTCATTTTTCTCTCGAACCCTACACCCTCTTTTCTAGGGTTTCGGTTCAGAATCTGCTTTTTGAGGATATCACATAATGTCTGATGCCCTTTGAGGCTTTTGTACATCCCTGTCTCAAGCAGTGTTTTCATCCTGGCATTCCCATCAGCAATAGTGGTGGTATCCTCAATAGAGGGGTTAGTTACCACATCAGTAGTTGAAGATATCTCAACAATAGTAGTAGTAGAACATTCAGCAACAGAGGCAGCGTTATCACGCTCAATGCATTTTAGACAAGGTGGTTCAAACCCTTCCTGAGCGGAACTGATCTGTTGAGCGCGGAGTGACTCATTTTCTTTCTGAAGATCTTCATGATCCGATCTCAATTTCTCAAGCTCCTGCTTCCTTTGAAGATAATCGTAGGAGAGCTTTTCATGAGAAGTTGAGAGCGTTTCATGTCGACCTTCAAGATCCTGGTACTTAACATGAAGATTGTTTATGTCTTCAATTAAGGACTGAGTCTTGGTCATTTCCGGGTCATCGCTTTTGTCTAACAATTTTTGAATATGTTCCATGGAATTCTGTTGTTCAGTTGCAATTTTAGCAAGTTTTTTGTACCTGGGTTTGGATTCACCATCAGAGTCATCTTCACTTGATGTATTAAAGTAAGCATCACGAGAGTTTACCTTGGCACCACGTGCCATGAAGCAGTAGGTGGGAGCCGAGTCATTCTCGTCATTAGTGTTGGTGACGGAGCCATTGTCTTCAGTGTTGAAGATGGACTTGGCGATGTAGGCTGTAGCTAGAGCCAGACATGCGACACCAGAGTCAGACTCGTCCTCAGACTCCACCACTGCCTCCTCAGAAGCAGACTCCTCTTTCTGAATCCATTTCCTTGCCAACAAAAGCACGTGCCTTTCCTGATGAGCTCTTCTTGTGTGATGAAGACTTGGAGGAATATTTGGAAGAAGACTTTGAGGATTTCTTCTTCTTCTTGTCATCAGAATCATATTCCTTGTTCCTCTTTTCTTCTTCTCATTGTCCCACTGTGGACATTCAGAGATGTAGTGGCCAGGTTTCTTGCACTTGTGACAGGTTCTTTTCTTGTTGTCATAGTTGGAAGCTTCATCGTCCCTTGAGCTGGATCGTGAAGACTTTCTGAAGCTTTTCTTCTTAGTGAATCTCTGAACCTTCTTCACAAGCATAGCAAGCTCCTTTCTAATGTCTTCAGGGTCATCAGAATTGCAGTCAGATTCTTCTTCGGATGAGGAAGCGGCAACCTTTGCCTTCAAAGCACGAGTTCGCCCATAGTTGGGGCCATAGATATCTCGTTTCTCAGACAGCTGATACTCATGTGTGTTAAGCCTCTCAAGTATGTCAGACGGATCGAGTGTCTTGAAGTCAGGGCGTTCTTGTATCATCAGGGCTAAGGTGTCAAATGAGCTGTCAAGAGATCTCAGCAGTGTCTTCACTATTTCATGCTTCATAATGTCAGTTGCACCGAGTCCACGGAGCTCATTTGTGATATCAGTGAGGCGATAAAACGTGAGCTGGACATTCTCGTTGTCGTGTCTTTTGAAGCGGTTGAAGAGGTTGTGAAGAGTACTGATTCGTTGATCACGCTGAGTTGAGACGCCTTCATTGACCTTGGAGAGCCAGTCCCAGACTAGCTTCGACATTTCCAGAGCGCTCACACGGCCATACTACCCAGATGACCACAGATGATGTTCTTGGCGGTAGAGTCCAGTTGAATGAACTTTTTCACATCAGCGGGGCTGACACCTTCACCAGTCTTGGGAACGCCATTCTTGACGACATACCACAGATCGACATCAATGGCTTCAAGATGCATGCGCATCCTATTCTTCCAGTAGGGATATTCAGTGCCAGCAAAGATGGGGCACACAACGGAGACCTTGATTATCCTTGCAGTCGACATAGCTAAAACTCCAGGTGGTTAAACCGAATCACACAAAACAAGGGAGTACCTTGCTCTGATACCAATTGAAAGGGCTAGTTATCGACTAGAGGGGGGTGAATAGGAGATTTTTATGAAAGTCTTCAAAACATGGGAGTTTCGAAGACCAACAGTAGAAACAACACTATTCGAATGCAGTCAGAAGGTAGACTACACTAGACAGGCCATAGTCAAGTATTCAAAGAAGTGAAAGCACAAAGACTATTAGCAGCTAGGTAGTAAGGATCAGAAAGGAAGATAATGCAAAGCCAATCAGGATAAGTAGTCACGTAGTGAAGTCAAACAGATAATTGCAAGCAGGCAATGACTTCACGAAGACAAATGGTAAGTAAAGAGAAGTGAGAGATAGAACCAGTGACTTCAAAAGGACACTGGTTTGTTCGACCAGTTCCAGTTGCTGTGACATTTGTACGTCTGGTTAGGGAGGCTGAGACTTAACTCAGAAGACTGCGTCTTCACCTTATTCCCCTTGAGCTAAGGGATCTTAGTCCCGCCCAATCACTCTGGTAAGTCTTCAAGGTAGACTCCCAAACCTTCACAGACTTCGTTCACCGGCAATCCACAATGACTGCTCAGAACGTGACGCCTAACTGGCTGGAGGATTCACAATCCTCAAGTGAAATAAGTCTTCAGATCACGCGGACAGAAAGACTTAAGTGATGCCAAACACTCTTTGTGTTCTGGGTGGTTTGAGCTTTGTCCTCGCAAGGATTCTCTCTCTCAAAGGCTTCGAAGGTGGGTTGCTCTCAAATGACAAAAGCCGTATCAAACTCTGAGCAGCCACCAATTTATGGTGTAGGGGGTGGGCTATTTATAGCCACTGGCAACCTGATCTGATTTGTCCGAAATGACCCTGGGTCACTAAGGAACTGACACGTGTCGCAACGGTCAGATTTCAAACACATGCGGCAGCTTGACTTGGGCTACAAGTAAAGCTGACTTATCCGACTCTGGATAAGATTTGCTCTCATTGTATTCGCTCGAAGACATAGGACTTGGTTGAGCATCACTTCAGTCACTCTGAATTTGTTCACTTGTACCCCACTTAATAGTGCGGTGGTTCCTATGACTGAACAAAGAGGAAGAGAAACAACAAAATGACTTAGTCTTCGTGCTCCATAGTCTTTAGACATTGTCTTCTCATGTCATAGTCTTCAACATGATTAGCTTCACAGACCACCATTGTCTTCAATGTCTTCACACATTTTTAGGGGTCATCTCCGGTAGGTAAATCGAATCAATGAGGGACTACTACATGTGTTATCCTGCAATTCTCACAAACACATTAGTCCCTCAACCAGGTTTGTCGTCAATACTCCAAAACCAACTAGGGGTGGCACTAGATGCACTTACACTAGCTAACATTCACAAGAACTTAAGTTCAACATGTTTACGCATCTAAATGATTCACAATACAATAACCAAGACAAAGTTGTGAGAAGGTGTAGAAATAAAGAAAAAACAATCGATGCTTCTCTGAGCAAAGGACCTCCCTACGTACGCATTAATTTCCTGGGCATTCTTCTTTCTTCTCAATTTTCCATGCACTTTGAGCATGTTGGCTCATCTTGCAATTTACACTAACACATTGCAGCAAACAGAGGAGGTAATAGAGATCACTCAACATCAGGCCATTTTGTGCGGTTCCACCGAAATCATCTTAATTGTCCTGAATGTGAATAGATAGGAAAGTGTTGTACTTAAACGGTGTCGCAAAACAGTAGCACATATCAATAGCTCGGTATGACAAAACACGATCATTTGGACGAATGGGGTACTGACGTGCATGAGGAAGACTATGCATAACTTAAAAGGTGGTTAGTTGATTTTCACCTTGGGATCTCCTATGATGGCATAGAGGAAATTATATCCAATCGATGAGCGCAATTCCTTCTGTGTGGCTGTAGAAAATTTGTCCGACTAACCCAATATCTTTTTTGTGCAGTTCCACCAAAATAATGCACCGCCGTTTGCACGACCCCTACTTGCCGGCCAAGCCATCAATGACTCGGACCATTTTATCTTGCATTGACGACACAACTATAGTGCTTGTTTGCTCCTCCACACATGACAGGCACATTCCACACTTCAAACATAAGTCAACGTACGAATAAGCTTATTTCATCTTGCGTTAGTCACTCAACTCCCTTTGTTTCTTTTTAGTCTGCATAAGATTTGGTCAAATTCAAGCTTTGTAAAGTTTGACTAACTTTGTAGAAAAAAATATCAACATCTACAATACTAAAGTTATATGTTATGAAAATAAATTTCATCATACATCTAATAGTATTGATTCCATGGTGTGAATGTTGATATATTTTCCTACAAAGCTAGTCAAACTTAACAAAGTTTGATTTTGACCAAATCTTATATGCAAAGTAAAAAGAAACAGAGGGAGTACCTAGTTACGAATGTAGAAATACCTAGAGCACCGTGAGGTTAGCTGACAGCAGGTTCCACTAAAATCGACATCCGCGGCGGCTTCTTTCTCTGCCTGCATGGCGTGGCTACGCACGCATGGACGACGGATGGCGCAGTCACATGCACTGAAGGCGTTGTACGACACGGTGGCGTCGAGGACAGTGACAATGCCTATGACACCGTGCTCACCGACAAGGCAGCGTGGAGCAAGTCGACACTCCTCCTCGAGCTGTATTGGAGCGACTAGCTGCGAAACCACGTGCTGGCTTAGAGTGGCAACTACCTCCAACGTGCTAGGCGAGGTAGGTGGAGAAGCGAGCTGCCTCGCTCGTAACTGCCGGGCTCGGCAGGCCACCCAGACGGCTATTATGTCGAAGACCTACTCTTCCTACTCGTCGTTTGTCACTGAAAGAGTGGAGAAAATGGTGGAAGGAGGAGCTTGGCCGACGTCCTGCTCCTGAATGGAAGTGTGTGGCCGGAGTGGGTTTCTCGCATTCCACGTGGGTTTCTCTATTTCTACTCTTATAAAAAAGAGTTGTTGATGATGGTGTGCCTGCCATCCTGCAATATAAGCCATCCGATTTATATCTACAGATAGGAAGGAAACAATGGAAATTTTGCAAAAAGATATCCACACCCACTCAACATTTGCAAATAAGGCCTTCCCTCGTTCATCATTTTCCCCCACAAGATAAACTACTCATACAAATGCATCTTGATGTTCCATGCAACGCATGAGCATCTTGCTAGTAATGTCGGCTTTTGAATGCGGCGAGGAGGCGGGTATAGCTGGGAGTGCAGTGGGCGGCGCCCTCGGCCGGGGCACCGCTTCAAATGACGGACGCAGTGAGAGGTCGTGTCCGCCCTTACCCCCTTGACTGTGGACCTTGACTGGTATGTCCGGCTTTGAGGACAACATTATCCTTCATGGTGTACGTCACCTTGTGTCCAGATCTGAGATGCCACGTGTACCAGATAAATGACTCCAAGTTCAATCACCGTGATGCTAGGTGCGAGCCGAGGAACAATATTGGAGAGACCCCCCCATAATTTTCCTACATTGGTCGTTTTATTCATAGGATAGAATACTATATGATTTTTTTCCTATGTAATCATGTTTTAATTGGCAATCTAGCATCCACTCCAACTGTTTTTCACTTCCTTTGTTCCTACGAAGAGAGTACTTGCTCTAAAGGGTGTGCCGCTGCAAGAGCTGCCTATATTAATTAACCATGCTTTAAAAAGGTGGACCAACTTTGGCTATAGTATACAACTGTACTAGGTTAGTAGGTGACCTTGCACTTGGCTCTTCTCCTCTTCCGGAAGTCGAACAATAATGACGGTACTACAGTAGTACTTCTAGCAATCTGACACCAAATGAACTGCTGCACATCCACCACTTGTAAGCAAAAGTTTCTCCTCGTGTCATTAGCCATCGCGCATGCGTTGGAAAGGGAGAAGGCGTAGGCTAGTCATAGTGGAAAGTAACTTAGAGTAGTAACATGTATAAGTTACTAGTCTATGTTACTACATTCATAGTGGAGAGTAACATATGTGTGGTAATCCCTCCATTCCCTTATACAAGGCCACAAACTCAGATTACAGGTACCAAGGTAAAATTTAATGACTTCTTTGCAAGCTAACTTTTCTTCTCATTAACCGGGATCATTAATATGCCCACATGCATGCAAGGAAGGAATGAGAAGGAAATAACACATTATCATTATGACTACATGCATGCAAGTATTAAATAAGTCGCTACTATGAGGAAACATCATTATTTTTACCTCGATTAGTGTTAGTGGCCTTGTATAGATGCAAAACATTTTTTTATAGTGGCCTTGTATATTGGAATAGAGGGAGTATCATGCAAGATATCATTTATGAAGATGTAGACTCATTTTGCCTTGGGATGCGTTATGTTACAGTAACATATTATGTTACTCCAAACACCCCTCTCCTCATTAATTACATGACACATAAGCAAACTTTTCTTGGGATATGTTATATGACTTGCTGTGTTACTAGTACTAGAGGTGGAGTAGTGGTAGAGTAGTTTATATTTTCTCTGCATACAGTACCAGTTAGTCATGCTTCAAAACTGAACGACACGCCATTAAAAAAATAAAGTCGAGAAATAATGCAGCACTTCGGGCCAACACGGCCAGCTCGCATTTTGCACGAGAAATGACACACCATATTGCATTGACATGTGGTCCCGTTCCAACATGTCAGTGAGACGACGACGAGTCCTTTTGTACAATTTCTGAATGGACATCTATGTAGGTCGAGGCGCCTCTTCGTGTACCGTGGCAACCATCCACCGCCTCTTCTCCTTTCCCTCTCGATTTGGAACTGCTTTCGCACGCTCTTCCTCCCTCCTCCATTTGCCTTCACCCTTCCTTCTGCCATTGTTCGATCGTCTTCTCCATGGAGGGAACAAGCTAGAAATGATCCCGTTATTCTTGCCCCGATCTGAAAGATGACGTGGTGGAGGAACTCATTGATCGGTGCGACGTCATCACCTCAGCTAGCATGGCAGGTTCGTTCAAGACCATTCTCGACTCAACTAATAACATCATTACAAACAACCCAAGGGTCTAGGAGCGGTTTGATCCCCCCTATCTTCTTCGCTATAAGCCTATTCGCATGGTCGCGGATGACGGAAGCCTCGCCTTGTGCAAGTTGATGCCGCTTGATAATGATACTGTGATGTTAAGATGCCATCGCTTAAGGGTAAGGACTGGGCTGGCGCAAATGGAGATTGGGTTGTTTATATTGGGTACAACTACGAGTTGGAACTTGTGAATGTGTACACTCCTCAGCGGATTCCACTTCCAAAAATCTCATAGTGCCCTGACGTTGAGCACACAAATGATCTACGTACGTTCAAATACGATCATGGTGACTGCCATCTATGGAAGATAGCAATTTGTCGGGTTCCAAACCGCTCTTGGGATTACAAGGACTATGCAGTTGTTTCTATCTTCGACAAGCTTGTTGTCGTCGTTACTGCTTCTACGGCTCGTCCATGGATATTTCTCAAAAATCAATTTTTGTACACAGATGAGTACCGTGATGGAATTGCATACGAGCGTCTTGTGTTTGCTGCCACCACTCGTGGCACTGTTTTTGCATGGAATCCTTATGGTTTCGGTACATTTTTCTTCCACCATAATTATAATTGTTTCATCTACATGCATGCGGGTTAGCAAGTTTCCCTTTACTAATTAATCATCTTATGTTTCCAAGGTCCTGCGAACATTCCACCACCTATACTTGAAAATTTTTGTAACCAAGGGGGAGATGACGACGGTGATGATCACGAGCAGAACCGATATACTAAGTGGTGCCTGGCAACTAATTCCAATGGATCACCTCTTCTTGTCTGTATACAGTGCACTGCTATTGTTACTACTGAGGGAGCACGTGTTGTCTCCCATGGTCGCCCTCTCCGGACCTATTCCAACACCCATTGCAGGGTATTCGAGATGGATACTAGTGTGATAGCGCCAACACCTTCTCCCTGGTTCAGTATTGATAGTCTTAGAGAAAACTCGCTCTTCCTTGGACAAAACTATCCAATGATGGTGAAAGGCGATCCAGTTGCTGTTGACACAACATTACTACCATTTATGAGAAGCAACTGTATTTATACCTCAGACATTGTGGTTGTTCCCTACCCTGGTCCTGATATATGCCACTTCATCCTGGATGATCAGTCCTGTGTTGCTCTCGATATTGACAATAGCTGGCCCTTCCCAGATCACCTATGGTTCAAAGCAAGCGTTTTCAACGCCAAGGATTGGTTGAGCTGAAGTTCATTTCATTGCTTGTTATTTGTTGTGTGATGAAAACTTTATCATATAGAATGTTTTGTTGGAAATAATCTATAATCCAACATGTATCCTCGTTGTTGTTGTGTGTTGATGACTTGTTGTATGTAATGAATGGTACATTTGCAAATGCATGTCAACTCAATTTATGAATGGTTTTCGAGTCACTTCTTGGAGTGTGAGTACAGTAGTAGTATAGCCAGCATTCGATTACTATATGAAGTTGCCACATCACATAGAGCCAACCTAATATTGAAGTATGCTAGTCCTCGGCCGACGCACCGCTTCAAATGGCGGATCAAGTGAGAGGTCGCGTCCGCCCTTACCCCCTTGACCGTGGACCTTGACCGTGTACATCCGGCTTTGAGAATAACATATTATCCTTGATGGTGTACATCACCTTGTGTCCAGATCTGAGATGCCACATGTACTAGATGAATGACTCCAAGTTCGACCAGCGTGATGCTAGGTGCGAGCCGAGGAACACAGTTGGAGAGACCCCCCTCATAATTTTCTTACATTGGTCGTTTGATTCATAGGATATAATGCTATAGGATTTTTTACTATGTAATCATGTTTTAATTGGCAATCTAGCATCCACTCCAACTTTATTTTCACTTCATTTGTTCTTACGAAGAGAGTACTTGCTCTAAATGATGTGCTTCTGCAAGAGCCACCTATATTAATTAACCATGCTTTAAAAAGGTGGACCAGCTTTGGCTATAGTATACTACTGTACTAGGTTAGTAGGTGACCTTGCGCTTGGCTCTTCTCCTCTTTCGGAAGTCGAAAAATAATGATGGTACTACAGTAGTACTTCTGGCAATCTAAAACCAAATGAACTATTGCACATCCACCCCTTGTAAGCAAAAGTTTCTCCTGATGCTGCGAGCCACCGCGCACGCGTTGGCGAGGGAGAAGGCGTAGTAAGCAAGCTTCCCGTTGATTTGACGGGACACATCAGAGTTATTTAGTACTCTCTTCAAAAAGGGCCGACCATGTCCATGGCTACCATCTCGTGCTCCGTCATTGAGTACACGTACTATTCACGTGCCATCGAGGAGAAAAAATATATTATGTAGTACTAGGTGCCATCGATGTGCACGACTCACTTACGCACCGCATATCTCCATTTTCTTGCATGACACGTCCACCTTGATGCTAGATGTCCCACGTGTCGGCAAAAGGATGAACAAAGCTCACGTCTTAAACAAAAGAGTGGAAGAACATAGATTCCCGACGACTGAGAAGGAGCAACAAACCTCGCAGTGGAGTGTCTGCAATCATAATATTTTATATTATTCAGCAATATAAAATCAACCAATTCTCTCCACATTCCTATACCATTCTATAATATGAGAATAACTTTGAATGTAAGCCATTGATTCACTCTATCCAATGGCCATAGTTGGAAAATCCAAATAAAACCAAGAATTAGATCAACTCTTTTAGCACTCAGATTGTTGCTGCTTGCCCACCTAGCCCACCTATACATCCGCTCATGTATGATGACCATAGGAGCTATCCACGCAGATTGTACGTTAAAAAAACGTGCAAACACGGCCGATTATACTGTGAGTAGGTGACCATGCGCTTGGCTCTTCGCCTCTTCCAGAATACGAACAATATGATGATGGTAGTACCATAGTATATACGTACTTCTTGCAATCTGACTCTGAATGACTGTTGCACGTCCACCACTTGTACTATAAAGCCCTATATAATTGTAAGAAGAAGCTTTTCCTCGTGCTGCAAGCAACCGCGCGTGCGTGGATGAGGGAGAGTGTGTGGCAAGCAAGCTTCTCGTTGTTCTGCAAGTTGACGGGATACAGCAAAGTTACTTATTTAGTCCATGGCTACAACCCCGTGCTCCGTCTACATACATGATTCATGTGCCATCGAGGAGAAAAATTATTGCATAGCACGTGCCATGGAAGTGCATGACTCACTTACGCACTGCTTATCTCCATTTCTTGTATGACACATGCACCTTGATCCCGCGTGTTGGCAAAAGGATGAACAATGCTCATGTAAAAAAGAGAGTGGAAGAACATAGATTCCCGATGACCGAGAAGGAGCAAGAAACCTCGCGGTGGAGCGTCTGCAATCATAATATTTTATATTATTCAGCGATTTAAAATCAACCAAATCTCTTGTCTAGCTGGTTCGCGCGTTTCCCCCTATTTTTTGCTGCCTTCCCACCTATAGAATCACCTCACGATAGTCAATTCCTCTCCAAACACCTAAGGAGGCGGTTGAAGCGAACAAGTCTAACTTGTTTTTAGTGGGTACATTGACATGGCATCGAAAGGGTGTGATAGCTGACTCTGGCAAAATAATTGAGTACCACATTGGCATAAATGAGCATGGGGCCCACTTGTCACCGTGCTAGACGGAGGAAGGAACAAAAGACAAAATCGAGCATGGCGGAAGGGTGAGAATTGATTGGCTCACGTGTGATGACCACTGGAGCAATCCACTCAGATTGTATTACGTTAAAAAATTCGTGCAAACACGACCGGTTATACAGTGAGTAGGTAACCGCGCGCTTAGCTCTTCGCCTCTTCCGGAAGTCAAACAATGATGATGGTACTACAGTATACTCCTACTTCTGGCAATCTGACACCAAATAAATTGCTGCATGCCCACCGCCTGTACTAAGTGCATAGCTTCTCCTCGTCCTGCGAGCCACCGCACGCGCGTGAGCGAGGGAGAGGTCGAACTAGTAGTAAGCAAAGCTTCTCCTTGTTTATTTCAAAAAAAGAAAACTTCTCCTCGTTTGTGAGTTGACGGGACACATCAAAAGTAGCTTATTAGTCTCCAGAAAGGGATGACCATGTCCATGGCTACCATCCCGTGCTCTGTCATTCAGCGCGTGCACGATTCACGTTCCATTGAGAAAATAAGGTTGCGTACGTGCCATCAAATAGAATAACTTAATTAATAAAAACACACCACCACATCATGATCAAACTTTGATTCGTCCACGCGTGGTTCCCATGAACAACTACTACACTCGCCAAATTATCAGGTGAGCTGCCTCTTCATATAGAAATGAGCTCACCGTGTACCCGCGCATGAGTATTAGGGAAAGAGGCAAAGAGTACCTGCATCGGTGCCTACACCTCTTCTTTTCGTGCTCTGCGTGAGTATTAGGGAAAGAGACAAAGAGGAAAATAAACACGGCAGCCCAGTGTAGTTACATCATACATGGCCAACCCATGCTATCACCATATTTCTTGGCCTCCATGCGACGCCTAGCTCTAGTAATCCACCAGCCCGTATTTCTTTTCGCTCCTCGTCACTCTCAAAGTGCGGCAGGCTAGCGATTTTGCCGTCTATTGAGGTCGGTTAACTCATCACATCTTAGCGACATGCCAAGAGCATTCTAAAAAATTACTGTACTCCATTGTTATGCCAAGAAGAGGAAGCACTTTGACCGACGGACCAAACAAGACATGCGTGTTGTGCCGTGAGTGGATCCAGTTTCTCGTTTTGAACGTGTTTGGTGTAGTAGTAACACTTGGTTTTGATTATTGATATAAGATTTTATATAGGGCCTAATGTATTCTTCAAGGTTGCCTTTGACTATTGATAAGATTTTATGTAATTTGCAAATTATATCATTCAAAGATCCTTTCACGTTCCGTTTAAAAAAAAGACCCTTTCACGTACGAATTAGACGGTATGCCTTGAGCATTTTGCATGTCCTATACTGCTCCTGTTTGGATACTCTAACTTACCTAGAGGTTAGACTAACTCATGACTAACCCTTAACTAACTCTAGCCAAAGAGGTGTTTGGATGAAAGGGTTAGATTGACAATAAATGCACTTGATGGAGAGAGAAAAGTGATTTTTCAGTGGGCCCTCCAAGAACTAGCTCCAATTAGCACCACTTGGCTAGCGGGATAGAGATCCAATAAGCACCTCTTGGGTGGGATAGGCTTTTTTGGTGGGTTTGGTACAACTTGCTCCAATTTCTCTACTCTTATAAAAAATAGAGTTGGTGATGATAGTGTGCCTGCCATTCTACAATATAGGCCGTCCGATTTATATCTGATGGATAGGAAGGAAACAATGGCAATTTTGCAGAAAGATACCCACACCCCTCTTCACATTTGCAAATAAGGCCTTCCCTCGTTCATCCTTTTCTCCCACTAGATAAACTACTCATACAAATGCATCTTGATGTTCCGTCCAACACATGGGCATCTTGCTAGTAACCCTCATGTTTCGATACTTTAGGGCTATTTGAGCCCCAGCTAGCTCAAACTAACTCTAACCCATGGATCCAAACAGGGCCAAAGTTAGTCTTGGAAAGCGCATTAAGGCCTATATGCATGGACAAATGGAGTACATGATACTAGCAAACACTAACCATTAGTAGTAGTTCATTGGTTGGTTTCGATTTCCGATTTAGTTGTTGTGCTTCTACCGTCGAATATTCGCGTGTGGTTTTTTCTAGAATAAAAAAATAGGTAGTACTTACTGTGGTAAAGGTGAAGTGATGGTTGCTTCGCCAGAGCAACTTGTTACTCTGGGAATATTGGAGTAGCAGCGGTTTCAACGAAGAAAGAAATGATCGTTGCTTCGTCCAAGCAACTTATTGTGGCGAAGGTGGGGCTCAGTGATTTGACTGCTCACTAGTCATTATTACTGCGGTGCAACGACCGGGGTGAATCTTCCCTGTAGTTGGGCACTCAATATTGCTGCATGGCAGGTGGAGCCGGATGAAGGATGTCCCACATGTCCGCGAAACTAAGTTGAATTGTTTCTGGCTTTGCTATCAATCCTTCAGGATTTGTTTATATGTATGCATAATTTTCCCGCATGAGGTTGGTCATAGTTAGGAGTAACTTAGACTAGTAACATGCATAGTGGAGTAGTCTATTTTACTACCTTCATACTGGGTAGTAAACATATGGATGGTAACATGTAAGTCTTCATTAATTCAGATATAGACTCATTTTACCTTGGGGTGTGTTATGTTATTGTAACATATTATGTTACCACAAGCATCGCTTTCCTCATTAACTGCATGCCACATAAGCGATTTTTTCTTGGGATATGTTATGTTACTACTTATGTTACTCCCACTATGGCTACCCTAATGAAATTGTACTATGATGCTATGAAGGTTTCAACTTAGGATTCATGTGTCCTCTTGCATCAAGATTGTCTCGTTACAACATTCCATCATCAAATAGAAATGAAACAACCGTGGCTGCTAATGCATCTCAATGGTTCACATGTCAGCACCAATATTCACATCACAACTGAAGACAAAGTTGTGAGAAGGTGTAAAAATAAAGAAAAATATATAATTGAACGATGCTGTTGGTAGGTGTCGGTGTCAAAATCGGCGGATCTCGGGTAGGGGGTCTTGAACTGTGCGTCTAGGCGGATGGTAACAGGAGACAAGGGACACAATGTTTTTACCCAGGTTCGGGCCCTCTCGATGGAGGTAAAACCCTACTCCTGCTTGATTAATATTGATGATATGGGTAGTACAAGAGTAGATCTACCACGAGATTGGAGTGGCTAAACCCTAGAAGCTAGCCTATGGTATGATTATTGTTCGTCCTACGGACTAAAACTCTCCGGTTTATATAGACACCGGAGAGGGCTAGGGTTACACAGAGTCGGTTACAATGGGAGGAGATCTTCATATCGCATCGCCAAGCTTGCCTTCCATGCCAAGGAAAGTCCCATCCTGACACGGGATGGAGTCTTCAATCTTGTATCTTCATAGTTTGGGAGTCCGGCCAAAGGTCTTAGTCCGGCCATCCGGACACCCCCTAATCCAGGACTCCCTCAGTAGCCCCTGAACCAGGCTTCAATGACGACGAGTCCGGCGCGCAAGTTGTCTTCGGCATTGCAAGGCGGGTTCCTCCTCTGAATATTCCATAGAAGATGTTGAACACCAGGGTAGTGTCCGGCTCTGCAAAATAAGTTCCACATTCCACCGTAGAGAGAATAATATTTGCGTTAATCGTATCTACTGATGTATTCCGCGGCGTGGCATCGTGCCACAGCCAAGCTTTTATTCATTTTATTGTTCCACCTCAGCGCGTTTAGTGAGGCTGTTTCCTTGGCACGTCTTGTCAAAGCAGAGATCGTGTCCCCTTATTCCAGATTCTCATCAATACGGGCGTGGGTAACCCAACCGCGCCATTAACTGCGGCGCTTGGGAGATAAGCGAGTTTTATTAGGCCGGTAGGGGGGCTCATAGTTTTGGCCGCCCATATAAGGGGATAAGAATCCGCCCTTTCCATTCACGCCTTCTTCCTCCTCTGCTTATCCGTCCCTGCACGCTCGAGCTCCAGCGCCCAAGCCCGCACTTCCCACCTCAACCTTCTCCAACCATGTCCGGAGCGGGAGGTAGATGGATGGCCTCCTCCGTCACGGAGGGGCAAATCAAGAAACTGAGGAAG
Source organism: Triticum aestivum (assembly GCF_018294505.1). NCBI lineage: Eukaryota > Viridiplantae > Streptophyta > Magnoliopsida > Poales > Poaceae > Triticum > Triticum aestivum. The sequence goes on from NC_057807.1 coordinate 42,584,046, forward strand.
GCCGGATACTTATCTAATGACATTGCGCACCGGCTTCCAGATGTGGGGCAACGCATCCCCACCCCCAGGCCCCATGAGAGGGTTGTTTTTCTTCCCCATTTCCTCCGCGGACTGGGTTTTCCTCTTCACCTGTTCGTCTGGGGGCTCATGTTCTACTACGGCCTAGACGTCCACGATCTGGCCCTAAACTTCATCCTCAACATCTCGGCGTTTATCGTCGTGTGCGAGGCCTTCTTCCGCATCCAGCCTCACTTTGGCCTATGGCTGAAGACCTTCAGCGTCAAGCCGAAGGTTGTGAAAGGCCGACAAGCCGAGTGCGGAGGCGCCATGGTGGGCAAGATGCCCAACGTCACCTAGCTCGAGGGTGCCTTCGTGGAGACCATCAAAGGGTGGCAATCGGGGTGGTTCTACATCACCGAGCCGCGCGACCCAAAGTGGGCAGCGGCCCCCGAATTTCGATCCGGCATCCCCACACGGCTCACATCCTAGAAAGAGATGGGCCTGTCGTGGGGCAGTTCGGAAGAGGTCACCAGACTCCAAACCTGCGTCCGGGACCTGGTGACCAAGAAGGTCAAGCTCATCAACGTCGTCCAGGTCATGCTCTTCCACCGGATTCTCCCGTGTCAACGACGGGACTTCAATTTGTGGGAGTTCGACCCGGCCCAGCACCAGACTCTATCCCGGCTCTTCAAAATGAAGCACGAGGACGCCTGGAAGGTGCTTTTCAAGAGTTTCGAGGTCTCCCCTCCTGTCACCGAGGATCGCGGATTCTGCGCCAAACGTCAAGCCTCCGAAGTAAGCTTACATTTAGTCCCTTACGGGATACCCGAATCTCATAGTGTGACTTCATGTGGGATCTAAACTCCCGTTCCTTTGACAGGACTGGAAGAGGACATCCGGACAGTTTGACTGTCCGACTCCTTTGCCTGAAGGCCCAACAGACGCGCAATTAGCAAAGCTGCTGGTTCCGGCACCTCACGTGATGCCAGAGAAGAAGGCCAAGGAGAAGGCCACGGGGACCCAAAAGAGTTCCCGGTGCCCGGGGGCGTCGGATTTGCCCGACAACCCCAACGCTCCCTCCGCCTCCAAAGATGAGGAGGGGGGAGAAGAAGGAGAAGCCTCTCCCCCTCCAACGGGGGGAGGCACGAAAATAAAGGCCGCCCCAACTGGGGAAGCCGGAGGGTCCAAGAAGGGCAAGACCCTTCTGTCGGACTACACCCCCGACGCCGAAGAAGGCGAGGGGGAATGGCCATCCAGGGACAAGCCCCTGGCAAAATCGTAAGTGTCCGGCTACCCGTACTACTTATGGCACTCCTCTAGTATTTGATAGCTTCTCATGCTGAATTTTAATGATGCAGCCCGCCCAGAGCTCAGCTCGATGATTCGACGAGCAGCTCCTTTGGCTCGTCGGATGTGAATAGTGCTTCACTTCTGACGGCCTCCTCCCCTCTCCCTACGGACGACGCTGAGGTGGAGTCCCAGAGGGGACTAAACCAGGAGGAGGTGGTTTTGGAGGCGCCGCAAGGCGACCTCCCGGACTCCAGGCCCAAAGGGGACAAAGCACCGGAGGGATCCAAGTCCGGCCCGGGGCCGGACACTGCTCCAGAACCATCAACGGTTCCGGAGTCCAACAGGCGGCGCCTTCATAAGAAGGGCAAGCCTACGACGCCGGTGACCTCCGTCCATCCGGAGGCACCGGACAATTTGCTGGAGGCGCTTAACGGCGCCTCCATCGACGAGGAACACCACACTGTTATGAGTGCGGTGATTCAGAAGGTTTAGTCCGCCAAGAGCTGGCTGACAGAAGCCTGTACAAGCCTGTTAACGGGCTTTGAGGTATGTGTTCGAACACACACACACACACACATATATATATATATAATATTACCGCATAGACATTAGCCCCTGATGCTCAGTTCGGTGTTCGGAAAGAAAAGCCGAGCTGAGGATCTAAAAAGATGTACGCAGGAGTCTGATAGAAATATGTCGATATGGGAATGCAGGCTGCGCTGCTGACCTCTACCACACTGACTGCGGAGGTTAATGCATTGAAGGAAAGCCTCGAGTGGTCCGAGAGCGAGCTCAGCCGTGCCAAGAAGCAGCTCGAGGATAAAGAGGGTACATAGTACCTCCTGTAAATGTATATAGAAATACTTGGTTGCAAAATAATAACATGACCAACGTTAATGTTGCAGGAGCCATGAACAAGGTGGCGACCCTTAAAGAGGCGGTCTCCGAGGCCAAAAAGAGTGCGGCCTTGGAGCACACCGAGCAAGAGAAGCAGGAGGCGCGGGTGGCGGAGGTGCGGCAAGATCTCCAGGCTCTCATGGAAAAACATGAGAGTTTGGAGCGTGACTCGAAGACTCGAGAGTCCGAGCTTGCCTTGGCTCTTGAGAGTGCCAAGACTGCTAAGGCCGAGGCCCAGAAGGCCCTTCAGCAGATCGAGGCGATGAAGAAGATAGCGGCGGGTAAGGCATTCTTTATGCAAAGCAAAAATATAAAAGTTAATTATCTGCTACTTACCCGAATCCGGAGCTCTCCAGGAGCGTTCACCGATCTGCCTCGTAGTGTGTTTGATGCCGCCACATACTACCGAGCCGAAGAGGGGAGCTCGATGGAGAAAGTGTTCTGGTCTTAGTATGCTGAGGCCGAACATCCGGTGCCCCTGAGCGACCAGCTGAAGCAGCTGGTCGAGCTCCACAAGGTGGCCGAACAGGCCATGAAGGGCCTCATAGCTCGGCTGTGGCCTAGAGAAGTCATGCCTGGGAGCTACTTTGGTCTGGTGCGGCGGCTGGTGGACACGTGTCCGTGGATTGAGGTCGTCAAGCGCTCCGTTTGTATTGAAGGTGCCCGTCGGGCCCTTGCCCGTGCTAAGGTGCACTGGGGCAAGCTAGATGCGGAGAAGCTGTTGACAGACGCGCCACCGCTGGGCAAGGAGTATCGTACGCCCGAGGTGTATTATAATGGCGTTCTGAAGGGTGCCCGCCGTATAGCGAATGAGTGCTCCAAAGATGTAATATTTGAGTAGACTCGCATGTGTTATCCTGTACGCTGAAGCTTTGTTCATATGCGTTAAGCAACGCTTGTTGATTTAAAATATTACCTTCTGTGTGGCCGTTTATCAAATCTGAGAGATGCAAGTCGTCGGCTTCGACCCCCATGCCACGAGTGCTGGGGTGTTCGGGATAAACCTGAGCGCTCTTGTTCCCATTCTTGGGTCTATCTAGGGAGGCGTTCAGCACAACGAACCAGGCTGTCGGACTTATAATGCTTTATCACTCTCACTTAGCCATAGAATTCTATATTTTTAAATTTCGGCGAAGCCCCTAGTATTCGGAAGACCGAGTTCGGGGCGCTATCCACGCCCAGGCCGGATAAGTCCGGTTCCTTGCTCGAAGCGGCATAAGTCTTTAAGGACTCGAAAAAACCTCGCGAACAGCGACCGGTCTGTCGCACTATCATGACAGTCAGTTTTAGCTTTCTCTATTGAGGTGTTAGCCCAGCTCAACTGGGGCACAATCGCAGTAGTTCTCCCAGTGCTACCTTAGCCAACAATGCGGAACGTAAGGTACCAAAACATGGGAGCCGGGCAAACCCAACTATTGACCAAAGACATGATTCGGAGTCGATGCATATAGTTCTAGAAGTTCGGGGTGCCGCACTCGTGAGAGTGTTCGGTCTTCTCACACCATGTTATGGGGTGTTGTAAGCCCCTGGTGTATTGTCCACACCAAAGTGTACGGTTGCACAATGTCATGACTGAACAAATTTGTATATAAAAAATAAATAAGTACAATAATAGGTAAGAGCTATATATTGTTTATTAAAAAAGGGCTGCTGTGAAAGCAGAACGATACAAGAGGTGCGGTAAGCAAGAGATGGGAGTATTTGACATGTTCCCCTCCAGGGGTAAGCTGCGGGATTGTAAGTAAAACAGGTATTATACTCGTTATAGAGACCACCTGGACTTTTGACGCGGCTTGTTCTCTCCCTGGCTGTTGCATCGTGTGTTCGGCAAGTGTATTGCCGGACAGGCCTTCCGAATAGTTGGGTCCTGAAAGTGTATAAAAAGCAAACGGCGGAAGAGTGAGCCCCTTAGTGCGTTGAGCCGCATACTGGGCGTGCCGTAGTTGTGCCCCTCCCCTTATGCCCATGGTATCTCTAAGGCAAAATTATGTACGCGTGGTAGCGATATCGCCATCTGGCGAGGGCTGGGGTCGGGGCTGCACTGCTATGCTTGCTCGGGACGTGCCAGCCGGATTTGTTGTAGGTTACTTCGGGCTCGCTTGACGTTGTCCGGACGTTTGATACCTGGGTTGGAGGATTGCCTGGAGAGGCTACTCTATACTTCCGCCGCCAGGGTCGCCGTGTGCTCCTCTGTTCGGAGAGAGCGTTCGGTGTTTCCATTTACCGTGATGACTCCGCAAGGTCCTGGCATCTTGAGCTTGAGATATGCGTAGTGCGGCACCGCGTTGAATTTTGCAAATGTGGTTCGTCCGAGAAGGGCGTGATAGCCACTGTGGAATGGGACTATGTTGAAGATTAACTCTTCGCTTCGGAAATTATCCGGGGATCCGAAGACCACTTAGAGTGTAACCGAGCCTGTACAGCTGGCTTCTACACCTGGTATGACGCCTTTGAAGGTTGTCTTTGTGGGTTTAATCCTTGAGGGATCGATACCCATTTTTCGCACTGTATCCTCATAAAGCAGGTTCAGGCTGCTGCCACTGTCCATTAGGACTCTGGTGAGGTGAAATCCGTCAATAATTGGGTCTAGGACCAATGCGGCAAATCCGCCGTGACAGATGCTAGTGGGGTGATCCCTTCGATCAAAAGTGATCGGGCAGGAGGACCACGGATTGAACTTTGGGGCGACTGGCTCCAACGGATAGACGTCCTTGAGAGCATGCTTCTGCTCCCTTTTGGGGATGTGGGTTGCGTATATCATGTTCACCGTCCGCACTTGCGGGGGGAATCCCTTCTGTCCTCTGTTGTTCGGCGGCCGGGGCTCCTCCTCGTCATCGCTACGCAGCCCCTTGTCTCTGGTTTCGGCAGTTAACTTGCCTGCCTACTTGAACACCCAACAATCCCTGTTGGTGTGGTTGGCTAGTTGTTCGGGTGTGCCATGTATCTGGCACGAGCTGTCGCGTATCCGGTCTAAGTTGGATGGGCCCGGAGGGTTTCGTTTGAATGGCTTCTTCCGCTGACCGGGTTTAGAGCCTCTGAATCCGGCATTGACTACCGTATCTTCAGTATTGTCACCATTAATGCGGAGCTTATACTTGTTGCGACGTGACCTGCCGTTGTTATCCTTGGTATCCGAATTGTCGAGGCTCTTGGTTAGGTTATTGCTACGAGCTAGCCAGCTGTCTTCTCCCGCACAAAAGCGGGTCATGAGTGTCGTGAGGGCTGCCATAGATTTCGGCTTTTCCTGTCCTAGGTGCCAGGCAAGCCACTCGTCTCGGATGTTGTGCCTGAAGGCTGCAAGGGCCTCGGCATCCGGACAATCGACTATTTGGTTTTTCTTTGTTAGGAACCGTGTCCAGAATTGTCTGGCCGTTTCCTCTGGCTGCTGGATTATGTGGCTTAGGTCATCGGCGTCTGGTGGTCGCACATACGTGCCCTGGAAGTTGTCAAGGAATGCGGATTCCAGGTCCTCCCAACAACTGATTGACTCTGCTGGCAGGCTGTTAAGCCAATGTCGAGCTGGCCCTTTAAGCTTGAGCGGGAGGTATTTGATGGTGTGTAGCTCATCACCACGGGCCATGTGGATATGAAGGAGATAATCCTCGATCCATACCGCAGGATCTGTTGTGCCATCATGTGATTCAATGTTTACGGGTTTGAAGCCCTCGGGGATTTGATGATCCATTACTTCGTCTGTGAAGCATAGTGGGTGTGCGGCGCCCCTGTACTGGGCTATATCACGACGCAGCTCGGACGAGCTTGGTCTATTGTATTCAGCCGGGCCATACTTATTATGTCCGGCGTAACGGCTAGCGTCACGTGAAGCAGGGCGCCCATGCGATCCGTAGATCGATCTTGTTTGCCTTGCCTTGTTCTCCAAGATGTCTCGCAGGTCTGTTGCGTCTCCCCGTACTCTGGTATGTTTTGAGCGGTATCGGGGTGCGGCTTGGGTTGAGGGCCTGAAGGCCTCTTTATCGCGGCCACGGGGTGGCCGATCGGGCGCATCGTACGCTGGTGATGTAGGTTTAGTTGCTTCCTCCTCAAGTTGGGGTAGCAGCCTGCGCTTTGGGTAGCTCTTGGATGGGCGTTCTAGTTTATACTCTTCGGCCGCCAGGACTTCGGTCCATCTGTCGGCTAGCAAGTCTTGGTCAGCTCTAAGCTGCTGCTGTTTTTTCTTGAGGCTGCTTGCCGTGGCTACGAGCTTGTGTTTGAAACGCTCTTGTTCGACGGGATCCTCTGGCACGACGAATTCGTTGTCGTCGAGGCTTGCCTCATCTTAGGAGGGAGGCATGTAATTGTCGTCCTCATCCTCTTTGTCGGCCGCTCTCTCATGAGGGTTGGCTCCTTCATCCTCCTGCACTGAATCCTGCTGGAGGGGGTTGTCTTCGGCACTATCCGGCGTGTTGTTATCTCCGGTGCCGGAATTGCCGTTTTTGCTTTGGCGGGACTTAGAGCGGCGCCGCTGACGTCGGCACTTGGGTTGCTTCTTGGAGGGATCATCCTCCGTTTTCTCCTCGCCATCCCCCGCTTTAGGGGTGTCCACCATGTATATGTCATATGATGAGGTGGCTTTCCAGTTCCCTATAGGTGCTGGTTCTTGATCGTCTCTTTCATCGGCGTCCATGCCGTCGACGTTTTCGGAGTCAAAGTCGAGCGTGTCGGTTAAATCGTCGACAGTGGCTATGAAGTGGGTGGTGGGTGGGCTTCGAATTTCTTCGTTGTCCGCATTCCAACCGTGTTGGCCATAGTTCGGCCAGGGCTCTCCTGACAAAGAGAGAGATTTTAATGAACTCAGGATATTGCCGAAAGGCGAGTGCTGAAAGACATCCGCGGCGGTGAACTCCATGACCGGAGCCCAATCGGGCTTAATCGGAAGAGGTGCAGGATTTACGGAATCCGGATCGGAGTCCGGCACCTTGGAGTCACGGGCCTTGCGAGGGACTAGGCTGGTATCCGGCTCTATCGCCGTAGAGGTTGCAGCTTCCGGGGCGGCATCCAACCGTCCGTCCCTGACTGACGTAGTGAGCTCCGAGCTAATGGTCGGAGTGGACACCTGAGCGGCGCTCTGGGTGGCGCGCCCGGTCGTGGCTCGAATCTGTCGAAGATCAAGTCCCCGCGGATGTCGGCCGTGTAGTTCAAGCTTCCAAACCTGACCTGATGGCCAGGGGCGTAGCTTTCGATCTGCTCCAGATGGCCGAATGAGTCGGCTCGCAGTGCGAAGCCGCCGAATACGAAGATCTGTCCGGGGAGAAAAGTCTCATCCCGCACCGCATCGCGATTGACGAGCGAAGAAGTCATCGGGCCTAAAGGCGACGACACAGAGGAACTCTCAATGAAAGCACCAATGTCGGTGTCAAAACCGGCGGATCTCGGGTAGGGGGTCCCGAACTGTGCGTCTAGGCGGATGGTAACAGGAGACAAGGGACACGATGTTTTTACCCAGGTTCGGGCCCTCTCGATGGAGGTAAAACTCTACTCCTGCTTGATTAATATTGATGATATGGGTAGTACAAGAGTAGATCTACCACGAGATCGGAGTGGCTAAACCCTAGAAGCTAGCCTATGGTATGATTGTTGTTCGTCCTACGGACTAAAACTCTCCGGTTTATATAGACACTGGAGAGGTCTAGGGTTACACAGAGTCGGTTACAATGGGAGGAGATCTTCATATCGTATCGCCAAGCTTGCCTTCCACGCCAAGGAAAGTCCCATCCGGACACGGGACAGAGTCTTCAATCTTGTATCTTCATAGTTCGGGAGTCCGGCCAAAGGTCTTAGTCCGGCCATCTGGACACCCCCTAATCCAGGACTCCCTCAGTAGGCATGGCTCAATTTCCCAGGCACAGTGTTCATTGGTTGGCAGCTAGCTTCACCCAACTCTGTAGCCAAATAATAGATACATGGAGCAACATCACAATCCGATCATTTTGTGCATCTCCACTAAAATTGAGCTGATCATCCCTGTTTGCAAAGATATTCAGTCAGTGTGATTACAATAATAGTGGAACCAGATGATGAAACATAACACACACAAATACAAGTCGATCACCTCTGCGATCTCTCTTTAGGACTAACTACTTGTTGGAGAAGATTAAGCACGGAGTTGTATCAGGAGGATAGCAAAACCAATCTCCCTTTCCGTAGTCCCATAGAAATGTAAAAACGTTGCCTGTGTGACATTTTGGCGGAACTGCACAAAAATCTCTGAAGAAAAAGTGATTTGTGCAGTTCACCAAAAGGTCGCAATAGCAACAAGGTGCAATGGATAGCCCTGTTTGCAAAAGGAGGTAGAAAGGAAACAATTACTGCCCAATAACATGAGTTGAAGACACATACGCTGACAAAAAAGAAGCATATTCCATGTAATAAAGGAAAGATAGCAGCATGGCGGTTTTATCAAAAATGGTTTGAGGACAAGATTGCAAGATGGAATGTATGCCAGTCGAGATACATTTTAAGCAAACAACTAAAGAAGCTTCACATGCAGGATTTTCCACATTGTAGGACCTTGAGAAGAGGTGTCTAGAGGGGGTGGTGATTAGACACTAAGTACCAAAGTTGCAGTTTTTAACAAATTTAAGTTTAAGTGGAGTTTAGGCACAAATTTAACATTCACAACACATAGCAAGCAAGCATGCAAAGGGTATATGAGCAGAGAAAAGTAAAGCATGCAACTTGCAAGAATGTAAAGAGAAGGGTTTTGGAGGATTCAAACGCAATTGGAGACACAGATGTTTTTGGCGTGGTTCCGATAAGTGGTGCTATCGTACATCCACGTTGATAGAGACTTCAACCCACGAAGGGTAACGGTTGCGCGAGTCCATGGAGGGCTCCACCCAAGAAGGGTCCACGAAGAAGCAAAGCAACCTTGTCTATCCCACCATGGCCGTCGCCCATGAAGGACTTGCCTCACTAGCGGTAGATCTTCACGAAGTAGGCGATCTCCTTGCCCTTACAAACTCCTTGGTTCAACTCCACAATCTTGTCGGAGGCTCGCAAGTGACACCTAGCCAATCTAGGAGACACCACTCTCCAAGAAGTAACAAATGGTGCGTTGATGATGAACTCCTTGCTCTTGTGCTTCAAATGATAGTCTCCCCAATACTCAACTCTCTCTCATAGGTTTTGGATCTGGTGGAGAGAAGATTTGAGTGGAAAGCAACTTGGGGAAGGCTAGAGATCAAGATTCATATGGTAGGAATGGAATATCTTGGCCTCAACACATGAGTAGGTAGTTCTCTCTCAGAAATAGGATGCTGGAAGTGTAGGTTCAGTCTGATGGCTCTCTCCACGAATGAAGAGGAGGTGGAGGGGTATATATAGCCTCCACACAAATTCTAACCGTTACACACAATTTACCAATCTCGGTGGGACTGAATCAATAAACTCGGTGAGACTTTAGCAAAGAATGTGACCGTTAGGAATTTCGGTGGGACCGAAAATGCAACTCGGTAGGACCGATATGGTTAGGGTTAGGGCATAACGTAATCTCGGTGAGACCGATTACACAAACTCGGTGGGACCGATTTTGGTAATTAGCTAACCAGAGAGTTGGTCAGGCAAACTCGGTGGGACCGATTACTCAAACTTGGTGGGACCGATTTTGATAATAAGTTAACCAGAGAGTTTGCATTGTAATCTCGGTAGTACTGATTGCTCAAACTCGATGAGACCGATTTTGATAATGGACATACAAAGAGAATTACAATCCCATCTCGATGAGACCGAGATCTCTATCGGTAAGACCGATTTGCCTAGGGTTTGTGGCAGTGGCTAGGACATTTGAAATCTGTGGCGCCGGATAGGAAGAATTGGTATGGCCGATTTTGGTTTTAGGTTTAGGTCATTTGTGGATGTGAGAAAGTAGCTGGGAGTTTTGGAGCATATCACTAAGCACATGAAGCAAGAGGCTCATTAAGCAACACCTCATCCCTCCTTGATAGTATTGGTTTTTCCTATAGACTCAATGTGATCTTGGATCACTGAAATAAAAAATTAAGAGTCTTGAGCTTGAAGTTTTAGGGCAATCCCTTATCCTTAGCATCTTGAAGGAGTTCCACATCCTTTAGTCCATGCCACTCCATTGTTGAACTTGTGTGAAATATACTAGATAAAAGTGTTAGTCCAACAAGAGATATGTTGACATTAATTACCAAAACCACCTAGGGAGCACTTGTGCTTTCAATCTCCCCCTTTTTGGTAATTGATGACAACATACATCAAAGCTTTAGATAAGGATATGAAGAATAGCAAGTAATGCTTTGGAAAGACATGTAACAAGCATAGGCTCCCCCTACATGTATGCAATCATGTGAATATGAAATATAGAAGCATGTGAGACCATAACCATGATAGAGCAGGCAATGTGTTACATGTATCTTGGCCATATGCATCAGAGCAAAAAGTATTGAAGGAAATACCTTCATGCCCATGAGTCCTTCTTGCAAACAGTATGTACCTCAGCAAGAATTCCTCATACACATGATTGTGATGCATATACTTACCTTGTAGTCTTGAGTAGGCTTAGGATGGAATGAACCTGTGTAAACAAGGTTAGATAACACAGATACATCTACTAGCCAGAGCAAACAGAAGAAACCACAAGAATACCAAGACTGGGATGACATGCAGAGAGTGAGTACTAAGTACCACATTTGATTAGACATGTCCCCAAGAGTAAAGATATGCAATGAATTTGAATGATTTCTTTCCCTTGGATGTCTTGCTCCCCCTGAATCTAGCATGGGATACTGGGAGAAGATAGGGAACAGAAAATCAGAGCTAAAAGATATAAATGAACAGAGCTATTGCAAACTAATGCAAGTAAGCACATATGAACATGTCTTTCCCCTCAAGAAGACATGTGGCATCTCTCCTCCTGAACACCAAGCATCTGGGATCCTTGAGAAATACTTTCTACTAGTATTCTCTCCCCTGGAGATCTCTCTCTCCCCCCCTGAAGGATCTCTCTCCCCCTGAGAAGGTGATACTCTCTCTAAAATGATAAGCTTTGATGTGATCTCTCTCTCCCCCTTTTACGTCAATTTCCAAGAAGGGCTCGATAAAAATGTGATATCTCTCTCTCCCTCTGGAATTTGTCGTGAATGGATTTGATCCTTGAGTCACAACATAAAGCACTTGATAAAATGTGATGCTTGTTAGAGGACAAGATTCATTGAGTGGAGCTGGATCAGAAGAATCACAGAATAAGTGGCAAACTGTTTTTCCTGTTGTGAAATTGGTGGCACCGAGTGGTATGCTTCGGTGGTACCGAAAGTTTTCGGTTGGACCGAAAATAACAAATCGGTGTAACCGAGTTCATCACAGGGAAAACACTTGTCACCTCAGCTCACTAGTCTAGAAAGATCTCACAAAGATTTGCAAGGAATTTACTGAATGATATGCAACGAATTGATGCATAAAATGCAGAGCAAACAAAAAGAAAAGAAAGAAATCTAGATGAAGTTTTTTTTGAAGGGGAAACAAATATGCATGAGACAAATGCAAAAACACAGAAGAGAACACAAGAGAACTTCATCTAGAGATGGTCGGTGACAAAGTCACCTATGTTAGAGTATATTGACTTAGGAGTCAAGTGAGATCACTTGATCATAGGTCATACTCATCGTTTGAGCTCAAAATGGGGTTACCATTTTTCGTTTAAGCATCTTGATGTATTCACATCTTGTCGAGTTGCTTTAGCTCATGACTCGGAGTAAAGCTTCTCTAAGATGGAATAACATACCTTGGTTGGTGGTGTTGATCATGTAGTTGAACTTGTGTGGGTTGCTCAAGGTTGATGTAGCTCATCAAGAGTTTGGAGCACCACTGGGAATTTGAGTCCATCTACCTACATGGGTTAGTTCTTGCAAGCAAGAGCACTTGTGTATCCAAAAACGACAATCATGAAGCTCAACATAGAATTTGTCAAAGGATATGTTTGAATGGTTTCGTGCTTCCTTGTCTTCAACCACCTTTGTATAGAGACTTGGTGATGTAGAGATTGCTCAAGATGTGAGTAGGTTACAATCTCATGGAATTTGATTCAACCAAGTACCTACATGGGTTAGATAACATGCAAGATGCAAATATATCCAAGACATAAGATTTTCATCATAAGAGAAATATCAAGGATTAGTCATAAGCTCATGTCTTGCATGTATCCAATGGAGTTTCTACTCCAAGTTTGAAGCATCTATGATGTTCAATTCTCCTCTCAACCTGCAAAACACTTTCTCATCAAGAGGTTTAGTGAATATATCCGCTAATTGCTTTTCAGTGGGAACATGCTTAAGATCAATGTCACCATTAGCAACATGATCTTGAATGAAATGATGACGAACTTCAATATGCTTAGTTCGAGAATGTTGCACATGATTATGTCCAATTTTGATAGCACTTTCATTGTCACAAAGGAATGGAACATGTTTCACATATATCCCATAATCTTTAAGAGTTTGGGTCATCCAAAGTAATTGAGCACAACATGAACCAGCGGCAATGTACTCCGCTTCGGCAGTGTATAAGGATACCGAGTTTTGTTTCTTGGAGGACCAAGACACAAGAGATCTACCAAGAAATTGACAAGTACCCGAAGTGGACTTTCTATCAACCTTGTCTCCGGCATAGTCCGAGTCGGAGTAGCCAACAAGATCGAAAGAGGCCCTCTTAGGATACCAAATGCCAAAATTTGGTGTATGTATTAAGTATCTCACTATCCTTTTCAAGGCCTTAAGATGACATTCTTTAGGAGCAGCTTGATATCTTGCACACATGCACACACTTAGCATAATATCGGGACGTGAAGCACATAGGTATAACAATGAACCAATCATAGAGCGATAAACCTTTTGATCAACTGGTTCACCATCTTTGGTCAAATCAAGATGTCCACTAGTAGGCATGGGTGTAGACATACCTTTTCATTCTTTCATATTGAACTTCTTGAATAAGTCCTTAGTGTACTTCGTTTGAGAGACAAAAGTACCTTCCTTAGTTTGCTTGATTTGCAACCCAAGAAAGAATTTGAGTTCACTTATCATTGACATCTCAAACTTCTCCGACATTAGCTTTCCAAACTTCTCACTAAAATGAGGGTTAGTTGAACCAAATATAATATCGTCAACATAGATTTGGCACACAAACAGTTCTCCATTTACCCTTTTAGTAAAAAGAGTAGAATCAATTTTCCCAATTTCAAATCCCTTTCCAAGAAGAAACTTAGTTAAGCATTTGTACCAAGCTCTAGGAGCTTGTTTAAGACCATAAAGAGCTTTGTGAAGTTTGTAAACATGATTTGGTTTCTTAGGATTGACAAAGCCGGGAGGTTGTTTAACATAAACTTCCTCCTCTATTTCACCATTTAGAAAAGCACTTTTAATGTCCATTTGGTACAATGTGATATCATGGTGATTAGCATAGGCAAGTAAGATGCAAATAGACTCAAGTCTAGCAACGGGAGCATAAGTCTCACCATAGTCCAGACCTTCGACTTGTGTGTAGCCTTGGGCGACGAGACGTGCTTTGTTGCGAACAACTTGTCCATATTCATCTTGCTTGTTGTGAAACACCCATTTGGTACCGATGATGTTGTGGTTGTTGTCGGGCTTCTCAACCAATGTCCAAACTTGGTTTCTCTCAAAGTTGTGTAGCTCTTCATGCATAGCGTTTATCCAATCCGGATCTTCCAATGCATCTTCGACCTTCATAGGTTCAATGCTAGAGATGAAAGAATAGTTTTCACAAAAGTTAGATAAATGAGTTTTAGAGCGAGTGATTCTCCCGGTTTGAATATCATTGTAGATTTGCTCGACGGGATGGTCTTTAGCAATTCTTGCTCGAACTCGTGAGAGCTTTTGCTTGGTTCTTGGTTGAACTTCTTCTTCTTCTTCTTCTTCTTCTTGATCTTCTTCATTGTTGGCGTTGTCGTTTTCTTGTCGTGGTGGAGAAGGAGGTTGTTGACGTTCTCGATGCACTTCCTCGTTTTCTTCATCTTGGTGTGTCCCACTTGTGGATGCTTCCGTATCAACTCTTGGTTCACCTTGTCATGAAGTATAAGCTTCCACTTGGACGGACGAGGTACTCTCCTTCACCTTTGTTGGACGAACCTTGCCTATAGACAAGTCTTATTGCTAGCAAAAGGATCTTTGTCTCCTACATCAATTGGCAATTGCTCTACTTGCGAGACGTTAGATTCATCAAACTTCACATCTACCGTCTCTTCAACCTTTCGGGTGAAATTGTTGTAGACACGGTATGTGTGATAGTTTGAGCCATAACCTAGTAGGAAACCTTCATGAGACTTAGGAGCAAATTTAGAATGACGATGCTTATCAAGAATGTAGCACTTTGAGCCGAATACTCGAAAGTATCCAACTTGGGGTTTGTTACCGGTGAGGAGCTCGTATGCCGTCTTGCCGAGTAGCTTGTGAAGATACAAGCGATTTGTTGCAAGACAAGCTGTCTCAACCGCTTCTGCCCAAAAGTGCTTCGGCGTCTTGTACTCATCAAACATCGTTCTCGCCATTTCGATGAGCGTCCGGTTCTTCCTCTCAACAACTCCATTTTGTTGAGGTGTGTACATAGCTGAGAACTCGTGTGAAATACATTCTTCGTCAAGAAAGGTGTCCACATTTGCGTTCTTGAACTCTGTTCCGTTGTCGCTGCGAACCTTCTTGATCTTTACTTCAAATTGATTTTGGGCCTTCCTAGCGAAGTTCTTGAAGATCTTTTGGACCTGCGATTTATCATCGAGAAAGAACACCCACGTAAATCTTGAAAAATCATCAACTATAACTAGACCAAAAGAATTTCCACCGAGACTCTTGTAAGAGTTGGGACCAAAAAGATCCATGTGAAGTAGCTCGAGTGGCCTCCTTGTGGTCATGATGTTCTTCACGGGATGCCTTCCTGCAACCTATTTACCTGCTTGACAAGCTCTGCAAAGTCTATCCTTATCAAAAATGACATCGTTAACATCAAGGATATGATTCCCTTTAATAAGCTTGTCAAGGTTTCTCATGCCAACGTGACCTAGTCGTCTATGGCATAACCAACCTTTTGAGGATTTAGCAATGAAGCAAGTTTTAGGTTGGGCCTTTTTAGTGAAATCAACAATGTAAAGATCACCTCTACGTATATCGGTAAAGACCATTTTATGATTATCTCGATGAAACACTTGGCAATCAACTTCAGTAAATAAGACATTGAAACCAAAGTCAGCAAGTCTAAATACTGAAAGTAGGTTGTATCCAAGAGATTCAACGAGCATAACATTTTGTATGGAGCTATCATGTGATATGGCCACCTTACCGAGGCCAACCACCTTACCCTTTGAGTTGTCACCAAAAGTGACATACTTTCGAGGACTAACATTATCAGCAAGCTCACGAAACATGTCTTTATCTCCGGTCATGTGATCGGTACATCCACTGTCAAGGACCCATTCCTTTCCTCCTGACATATATCCCCGAAGGTTTGGCATAAGACTAAAGTGTCTCATTGCATCATCAAGATCGAAGTCACTTTCATCATCCTCGTCATAGTATCCATGTTCAACATCGTCATGTGGTGGATAAAATCCTAGAGAGGGTGATTCGTTAGAGTGAGTTTGACAATGATCTTGTCTATGAATTTTTATAGCTTCAGAAATAATATCACTAGTAATACCAACATTTCCTTTGGCACGCATGAGGCTCGTAAGCTCAAATAGACGATCACCAAACATATGATCACTAGAATTCATCTTACTCAAAGCAATAGACTTATGGAGAATTTCATCAAGATTTTTAAAAGAGTAATCTGGAAATCATTCCTCAAGAAATTTCCATATAGTGTAGGCACACTCAAGACTAGGCAGTTTTATAATCAAGTTTCTAGGCAAGCCTCTAGTGATAAGATTAACAGTTCTAAGATTCCTAATCATGTCAATAGACTCATCAAGGGTAGGATGCATAGGATCAACATGAGGTGCACAAGGACTAGCAATGTACTTGTTCAAATGATATTGATTGAAAATTACAAGCATCTCATTTTTCCACTCATGAAAATACTCTCCATCAAGAATAGGGACTCTATGTCTAAGACTCCCCAAAGTAGACTCATCCATCTTCCTCCAATGGTGATTAAACCAAGGCAATGGAGACCAATGCTCCGATACCAGTTGTAGCGCCTTGAGAAGAGGTGTCTAGAGGGGGGGGGGTGATTAGACACTAAGTACCAAACTTGCAGTTTTTAACAAATTTAAGTTTAAGTGGAGTTTAGGCATAAATTTAACATTCACAACACATAGCAAGCAAGCATGCAAAGAGTATATGAGCAGCAGAAAGGAAAGCATGCAACTTGCAAGAATGTAAAGGGAAGGGTTTTGGAGGATTCAAACGCAATTGGAGACACGGATGTTTTTGGCGTGTTTCCGATAGGTGGTGCTATCGTACATCCACGTTGATGGAGACTTCAACCCACGAAGGGGAACAGTTGCGCGAGTCCACGGAGGGCTCCACCCAAGAAGGGTCCACAAAGAAGCAACCTTGTCTATCCCACCATGGCCGTCGCCCACAAAGGACTTGCCTCACTAGCGGTAGATCTTCACGAAGTAGGCGATCTCCTTGCCCTTACAAACTCCTTTGTTCAACTCCGCAATCTTGTCGGAGGCTCCCAAGTGACACCTAGCCAATCTAGGAGACACCACTCTCCAAGAAGTAACAAATGGTGGGTTGATGATGAACTCCTTGCTCTTGTGCTTCAAATGATAGTCTCCCCAACACTGAACTCTCTCTCATAGGTTTTGGATCTGGTGGAAAGAAGATTTGAGTGGAAAGCAACTTGGGGAACCTAGAGATCAAGATTCATATGGTAGGAATGGAATATCTTGGCCTAAACACATGAGTAGGTAGTTCTCTCTCAGAAATAGGATGCTGGAAGTGTAGGTTCAGTCTGATGGCTCTCTCCATGAATGAAGAGGAGGTGGAGGGGTATATATAGCCTCCACACAAATTCTAACCGTTACACACAATTTACCAATCTCAGTGGGACCGAATTAATAAACTTGGTCAGACCGATTTAGCAAACAATGTGACCGTTAGGAATTTCGGTGGGACCGAAAATACAACTCGGTAGGACCGATATGGTTAGGGTTAGGGCATAACGTAATCTCGGTGAGACCGATTACACAAACTCAGTGGGACCGATTTTGGTAATTAGCTAACCAGAGAGTTGGTCAGGCAAACTCGGTGGGACCGATTACTCAAACTCGGTGGGACCGATTTCAGTAAGAAGTTAACCAGAGAGTTTGCATTGTAATCTCGGTAGTACCAATTGCTCAACCTCGGTGAGACCGATTTTGATAATGGACATACAAAGAGAGATTTCAGTCCCATCTCGGTGAGACCGAGATCCCTATCGGTAAGACCGATTTGCCTAGGGTTCGTGGCAGTGGCTATGACATTTGAAATCGGTGGCGCCGGATAGGAAGAATCGGTATGGCTGATTTTGGTTTTAGGTTTAGGTCATTTGTGGATGTGAGAAAGTAGCTGAGGGTTTTGGAGCATATCACTAAGCACATGAAGCAAGAGGCTCATTAAGCAACACCTCATCCCTCCTTGGTAGTATTGGCTTTTCCTATAGACTCAATGTGATCTTGGATCACTGAAATATGAAATGAAGAGTCTTGAGCTTGAAGTTTTAGGACAATCCCTTGTCCTTAGCATTTTGAAGGAGTTCCACATCCTTTAGTCCATGCCACTCCATTGTTGAACTTGTCTGAAATATACTAGATAAAAGTGTTAGTCCAACAAGAGATATGTTGACATTAATTACCAAAACCACCTAGGGAGCACTTGTGCTTTCACACATGCAGCAACGTGGGAAGATGGGCAGTGGAGCAAGCTCGGAGGAAGCTATACCTGAGGGTCGTCGGGGTGTAACTAGGAGGGCGCCGGTGGCCAGGATCTGCCCATACTAGGACAACAAGCAAGTGGCGAAGGACCTACCGCGCCGGAGCTTGGTCAGAGAGAACGATGGGTACCGCAGATCGGGACGTGCTACCTTGATGCCATCGAACAGAGAAATGATGCACATCCTCCCTTTCCGCCGACAGACGAGATGCGGCCGGATCAGTGACCAACAGTGAGAGAGAGAGAGAGATTCCAGCGCCGCCTTGTGTGAGATAGTGTGACGAGAGACAAAACCTGATAGGTGATACGTCTCCAACGTATCTATAATTTTTGATTGTTCCATGCTACTCCCTCCGTTTCTTTATGTAAGGTGTATTATTTTTGGCACGGTGACCAAGGCACATAAATATAGAGGTGTTAGGACAAAATTACCCTTGGCAAATTTGCTGATTAGTGGCAACTAAATCAATGAGTGCAGGAAAGTAAGAGATACATGCAATCGAGAGAGAGATTCTTTCCTTATTTTGGTATAAGGAGAGATACACACAATCAGAAGAGATATACTTTCCTTTTTCAAGAGGGTTAAAAAGGGAATTAGGAGGATTTAGAAGAAATGCACCTTACATTGCGGAATTTTATCAAAAAACAAATACACCTTATATAAAGGAATGGAGGGAGTATTATATTACCTGTTTTGGATGTTTATGGGCTTTACTTTACACTTTTATATCATTTTTAGGACTAACCTACTAACCGGAGGCCTAGCCCGTATTGCTGTTTTTTTGCCTATTTCAGTGTTCCGAAGAAAAGGAATATCAAACGGAGTCCAAACGGAATGAAACCTTCGGAAGTGTGATTTTTGGAACAAACGTGATCCAGAGGATTTGGAGTGCAAGTCAAGAAGCTCCCGAGGCGGCCACGAGGGTGGAGGCCCCCCCATAGGGCGTGCCCCCTATCTCGTGGGCCCCTTGCGCGTCCACCGACGTACTTCTTCCTCCTATATATACCCATATACCCCGAAACCATCAGGAGAGCCACCAAAAAACTATTTCCTCCACCGTAACCTTCTGTATCCGCGAGATCCCATCTTGGAGCCATCACCGGCACTCTGCCGGAGGGGGAATCCACCACAGAGGGCCTCTACATCAACCCCAAGGCCTCTCCGATGAGTTGTGAGTAGTTTACCATAGACCTTCGGGTCCATAGTTATTAGCTAGATTGCTTCTTCTCTCTTTTTGGATCTCAATACCATGTTCTCCTTCCTCTCCTTGGAGCTCTATTCGATGTAACTCTTTTTGCAGTGTGTTTGTCGAGATCCGATGAATTGTGGGTTTATGATCAAGTTTATCTATGAGAAATATTTGAATCTCCTCTGAATTCTTTTATGTACGATTGAGTTATCTTTGCAAGTCTTTTCGAATTATCGGTTTGGTTTGGCCTACTAGACTGATCTTTCTTCCCATGGGATTAGTGCTTAGCTTTGGGTTCAATCTTGCGGTGTCCTTCCCCAGTGACAGCAGGGGCAGCAAGGCACGTATTGTATTGTTGCCATCGAGGATAAAAAGATGGGGTTTATATCATATTGCATGAGTTTATCCCTCTACATCATGTCATCTTTCTTAAAGCGTTACTCTGTTCTTATGAACTTAGTACTCTAGATGCATGCTGGATAGTGGTCATGTGTGGAGTAATAGTAGTAGATGCAGGCAGGAGTCGGTCTACTTGTCACGGACGTGATGCCTATATACATGATCATGCCTTGATAATCTCATAATTATTCGCTTTTCTATCAATTGCTCGACAACAATTTGTTCACCCACCGTAATACTTATGCTATCTTGAGAGAATCCTCTAGTGAAACCTATGGGCCCCGGATCTATCTTTTATCATCTAAGCTTTCATTCTACTTTTATTTGCATCTTTAATTTTCCAATCTATATCATAAAATACCAAAAATATATTTATCTTATCATATTATCTCTATCAGATCTCACTTTCGCAATTGGTCGTGAAGGGATTGACAACCCGTTTATCGCGTTGGCTGCGAGTTATTTGTTTGTTTGTGTAGGTGTGTGGGACTTGTGAGGAACCTCCTACTGGATTGATACCTTGGTTTCAAAAACGGAGGGAAATACTTACGCTACTATGCTGCATCACCCTTTCCTCTTCAAAGAAAACCAACGCAAGCTCAAGACGTAGCAAGAAGGATTTCTGGCACCGTTGCCGGGGAGGTCTTCGCTCAACTCAAGACATACCAAGTACCCATCACAAACTCATCTCCCTCGCATTTACATTATTTTCCATTTGCCTCTCATTTCCTCTCCCCCACTTCACCCTTGCCATTTTGTTCGCGCTCTCTTTCCCAATCTCCTCTCTTTTCCGCTTGCCTTCTTGTTCCTCGCTTTCGTTTGCCGTTATGTCTGAAATTGGGGAGATTATCGTCGATATGGACAATAATGATAACTTGGAAAATTCTGATGCTCTTGCTGAAGAACCCCCTATCTTGCATACTAAAAAGTTTTAAATTGGTAGTGGTAATATTATTGGAAAAGGCGTTATTCAAGACTTCTTTACTTGTTCCTGTGCTTTACCTTCTATGGGTGGTTCTATTCTTCATAGAACTAGTAGTCTTGCGGATGCTATATCCATGCTTGTAGTTGAGCTTGAAGGAGAATTTATGCATATGCATCCTTGCATACAAAGAATTTTTCTGGAATTTTCTATAATTGTGCACTCTTCTGTTAAGCGCGCCTCTACTATTTTTTTGTCACATGAGTTTAGATTTATAATAAAAGAGGCCAAAGAAATCTTTGCGCACTATAGGGTGGACGCCGGCCGTCCTCCCATAGAGGCGATCCTCTTTGATCAAGAGGAAATTAGGCGTTTTCAATCTTTGGACTATGTTGCTTTTAACAAAAACCTTAGAAAAAAGGTTCCTACCAATGTCCTAGTTGATAGAATTTCTGAACTTAATAATGACGCCCTTCGAAACAATGAGCTAGGATACTCTCTTGAGTATAGGCTCACGAAGTTTTGCCAAAAGAATGCTTATAATCATGAATTAGTTGTGCAATATGAAGGGCCAAAGGAGGAACCCATACCTCCTCAGATTGATCTTGGGGACTTTTGTCCCATTAAATCAGCCCTTTTGATTATTTTTGCTTGCCTCAAAGAAAACTTTGTGCTGAACGTAGAGAATATGAGATGAGTTTTCGTGATCTATCTTATTATTATGGCACTACTTAGATCTATCTTCGCTTTTATGCCTAGCTAGGGGCGTTAAACGATAGCGCTAGTTGGGAGGCAACCCAATTTTCTTTGTGTTCATTATTTTTGTTCCTGTTTAGTAATAAAATTTGCATCTACTTTCTGTTTAGATGTGTTTTCATGTTTTATTTAGTGTTTGTGCCAAGTAGAACCTATAGGATAACCTATGGTATGAGTTAATTTGATTCTGCTGAAAAACAGAAACTTTGCGCTGACGAAAAAAATTTCAATAAATCACAGAAACATGCTTTTGCGTTGATTCTTTTTTCTGTAGATCAATAGACAAATTGCCTAGGACTTCCTATTTTGGTAGGATTTTTGGAGGTCCAGAATTAACCTAAAGTTACAGATTGCTACAGACTGTTCTGTTTTTGACAGATTCTGCCTTTCGTGTGTTGTTTGCTTATTTTGATGCATCTTTGGCTAGTATGTAAGGGTATGAACCATAGAGAACTTGGAATACAGTAGGTGTAACACCAATATAAATAAATAATTAGTTCATTACAGTACCTTATGTGGTGGTTTTTCTTTCTTGCACTAACGGAGCTTATGAGATTTCCTGTTGAGTTTTGTGTTGTGAAGTTTTCAAGTTTTGGGTAAAGATTTGATGGACTATGGAATAAGGAGTGGCAAGAGCCTAAGCTTGGGGATTCCCACGAAACCCCAAGATATTCAAGAATAGCCAAAGGCCTAAGCTTGGGGATGCCCCGGGAAGGCATCCCCTCTTTCGTCTTTGTTCATTGGTAACTTTACTTGGAGCTATATTTTTATTCGCCACATGATATGTGTTTTGCTTGGAGCGTCGTTGTCGGTGTAAAAACCGGCGGATCTCGGGTAGAGGGTCCCGAACTGTGCGTCTAGGCGGATGGTAACAGGAGACAAGGGACACGATGTTTTTACCCAGGTTTGGGCCCTCTCGATGGAGGTAAAACCCTACTCCTGCTTGATTAATATTGATGATATGGGCAGTACAAGAGTAGATCTACCACGAGATCAGAGGGGCTAAACCCAAGAAGCTAGCCTATGGTATGATTGTTGTTCGTCCTACGGACTAAAACCCTCCGGTTTATATAGACACCGAAGAGGGCTAGGGTTACACAAAGTTGGCTACAACGGGAGGAGATCTACATATCCGTATCGCCAAGCTTGCCTTCCACGCCAAGGAAAGTCCCATCCGGACACGGGACGAAGTCTTCAATCTTGTATCTTCATAGTCCAGGAGTCCGGCCAAAGGTCATAGTCTGGCTATCTGGACACCCCCTAATCCGGGACTCCCTCAGTAGCCCCTGAACCAGGCTTCAATGACGATGAGTCCGACGCGCAAATTGTCTTCGGCATTGCAAGGTGGGTTCCTCCAACGAATACTTCATAGAAGATGTTTGAACACAAGGATAGTGTCCGGCTCTGCAAAATAAGTTCCACATACCACTGTAGAGAGAATAATATTTGTACAAATCTAATCTGCTGACGTATTCCGCAGCATGACATCATGCCATGGCCAAGCCTGTATTCGAATCGTTTTACTATCCCACCTCAGCACGCTTAGCGAGGCGGTTTCCTTGGCACGTCTTGTCAAAGCAGAGATCGTGTCCCCTTATTCCGGGATTCTCATCAATACGGGCGTGGGTAACCCAACTGTGCCACCGGTATGTCTCCTTAATCGAAAGTGAGTCCCAAATGGTCACGGGGAGGGCTCTTGGTATTCAACCTCTTTATAAAGAGACCAAGGCTCGACTCCTATCTTTCAATCCTGATCAAATCCGCCTCCCGCCTTGAGTTCCAACACCCAAAGCTCTAGATTCAGGCGCTTTGGACCTCCAATGATGTCCGGCTCCAACCTTCGAGGCCAGTGGATGCCTTCCTCCGTTACGGAGGAAGACGTGCTAAAGCTAAGAGATGCTAGGTATCTAACCGGCGAAATCTCTCATAGGCTGCCTGCCCAAGGGCAGGTTATTCCCACTCCTAAGCCTGGTGAGAGCGTGGTGTTCATGTCCCACTTCCTCCGGGGGCTAGGCTTCCCGACGGACCCCTTCGTGAGGGGGTCATGTTTTATTACGGGCTGGAATTTCACGATTTGGCTCCAGAGTCCATCCTCCATATCTCATCGTTCATTGTCGTGTGCGAGGCCTTCGTCCATATTACTCCTCACTTCGGATTGTGGGTTAAGACCTTCAAAGTAGAGCCGACGATGATCGAGGGGCAACACGCAGAGTGCGGAGGTGCTGTTATAAGCAAGATTGCCGACGCTCCATGGCCTGAGGGCACGGTTAAAGAGGAGTTCAGCTTATGGCAACAAGAGTGGTTTATATCACAGTTCCCAGGGGCACCAAATGGGTGGCGCCACCTGCCTTTCGCTCGGGTCTCCCACCATAGCTAGCGTCATGGGTCAATAGAGGGCTTAACTGGGGGCCGTCCAAGGACGTGCCCTTGTTGCAGGGCCGCATTCGAGATCTCCTAGAAAGAGATATCAATCTGGCCGTAGTGACGCAGGTTATGTTGATTCGCCGCATACTGCCCTGCAAACGTCGCCCCCTCCACCTGTGGGAATTTAATCCGGAAGGACCGCGAGCCCTCCAACATTTTATGGGCACGACACCCATGGAGATGTACAAATTGTTCTTCGGATCACAAGCAATGTGTCCGGACTCGTCCGAGGACGCAAGTCTAAGCTGCAATCGCCCGGACAATCAAGTAAGTAGCCCCGTACCCGTACACGTTATCCGTATATTTATCTTAAAATTGCCCTTAAAAGAGCTGTCCTTTAAACAGGAGTGGATAGCGAAAGCAAAGCTTATCAGGTGTCCGCCCCCCCTCCCTGAGACCACGCCGGATCCCGTGTTAACCAGGATGCTGGAGGTTGCGCCTTTGGAAGAAGGCTAAGAGGGGAACAAAGAAGCTACCCTGTAAGTGAAGGAGGTTGTCAGGAAAGGAGTAATCGAGAATTCCTCTAACCAGGGAAAGAAGAGGACCGCCTCTAAAGACCCGGAGGCGATGGCCTCAAAGCGGGGGAAGAAATCTTCGTCAGAGGGTCCGGCGCCGGGGGGTGCCCCGGTCGCATTGCGTCCCCAAGGGGATCAGCTCTCCACCGAGCCGTAAGTAAAGAGAGGGTTTTAGAAAAAATGAGAGACATCCCTGTTCTATTTCTGAGGAAGATAACCGAAAATTTACCTTGTAGTTCGAACCTCAGCCCTTCTCAGCAGAGCTCATCTTCAGGGGATCTTCGTCCGGAGATGATGGAGAGCGGAACGCCTCCCCCTACCGTACCGCCTTGCGAGGCGGGCAACCCTGAGGTGTAGTCACGGAGGGTTTATCCGAATCCGACAGGGCCGAAAGGCAGCCGTATTGCACCCCAAGGCCCTCCGTGTCCGGCCTTCGAAAGAGGCCATCAGACTAGTCCGGCACCGTCCGGTGCACGGTCGAAGGAGCTGAATGATCTTCTGGGGCGAGCGTCTATCTCAGAAGAACACCGTGCGTTGATGGATACGGTGATTAGAAGAATTTCATCCACGGAGAGCGGGTTGTACGAGGCCGTCAGGAGTTTGCTGACAGGCTTTGAGGTACGCGAAATGATGTACCTTTTGACAGATCCACATATATAAAATGTGCCCTGTATAGATAGTTCCCCTGAGACTCTGTGCGTTGTAAGAAATGACGGCGCGCAGAGTGTCATAATCCTAGGTATTATATGTCGCCTTTCCTATGTAGGTGGCGAAGTGTTCGGAGGCTAGCCGGACTGATGAATTTTCCGAGCTAAAGCGGCAACTTGACGTGGCAGATGCCGACATCGCGCTTGTCAATGAGTGGCTGGACGAGGCACAAGGTATGTAATGTCTCCGAAGACATCTGGTAAGAGGAGCTTCATGCCCGTACCTTATAACATGTGTGCTTAATGCAGATGGTGCCGCTGCCATGGAGAACCTTCGGGCGGAACTTGCCCGAGCCAAGGTGCAGGCCAAGAAAAGCGATGCGGCTGTCTTAAAGGCGGCTGAAGAGCTAAAAGCCGAACAGGCTGCTCACTGCCACAGCAAGAAGGAAATGGCTGAGATGGCTGTAAAATTGAAGAATGCTACCGATCGCTGCAAGCTTCTTGAAAAAGAAGATAGGGTGGCACAGAAGGACCTAGAGAAGGTCACTGCCAAGGCCAAGGATACTCGCCCTGCGATGAGAGCAATGAAGGAGGAGCTACGTCAGGCCGGAGATATCATGGCTGGAAAGCCCTATATGCTGCGGATGAAGTTCGGGGATCCTAAATATGCTCCGTTGAACCGGAAGTGGAGTGCGGTGAACACTTATCTGGACTTGGCGGCGAGTGCCACGGACGCGACCGAACACTTCCGGGATCAAAATGACCACGAAGTGGAAGAACTTTTTTGGTCGCAGTTCCACAATCCAAAGTGCCCACTTTCGGTATCCAATCGTTTGGCCGCATGGGCGGAGCTGAACAGGTTATCCGGACTCGCCATGAAGCATGTCGTGAGTCATCTGTGGCCGAAAAGGCCCGAGCCAAAGAGTTATTTTAGCTTGGTACATCAGTTCCTTGGTGCGGTGCCGCATATTAATGCAATGAAGAGGTCAGCGTGCATTGAGGGTGCGCAGATGGATTCTTCCCGTGTGAAGACATATTGGGTGGATATGACGGCCACTGCTGTTGCATCCCAAGATTCGGACGAGAGCCGAGTACCTGCCGAGCACTATTTTCAGGAAGTTCTGCAAGGCACTCGTTTAATAGAGACGTAGTGCTCGAAGGATGTTATATTCGAATAACATGTATTATTGAAAAACAATGTTTCGATGGAATATAAAAGCTTTTTATACTTGTGCTTTCAAGAATTAGAATACCTCATGTGCGGCCGTTAATGTATATGTGTATATAACCTGAAAGATGGCAGTCTTCGGCTTCAGCCCCCACGCATATAATGCGGGGGTGTTCGTAGAAGGCGCATTTTCACACTTGATCCAACGTCTTGGTCCTATTAAGGAGGTGATAGCGCAGCGAACTAGGCAACCGGACTATAATGCTTTATCACTTTCACTTAGCCATAGGAGTTTGACAGTGGGGCTACTATATAGCCCCTAAGAGCACCACGCTCACCCGAATTCGGGGCGCGTGTGTGCCTGACCGGGAAACGACCCTTCGTTAATGTGGAGGAATCCTAAAGATTCTGGCGGGTCATCGAGTGGTTGACCAGTCTCACACTATATCATGACAATCAGTTTTCGGCTTTCTCTACTGAGGTGCTCGCGTGGCCGAACCGGGGCACAATCGCAGTAGTTCTCCTGGTGCCACCTTAGCCGATAGAGCGGAACGTAAGGCAGCAAAACACAGGAGCCGGGCAAACCCAACATTTGACCAAAGACATGATTCGGAGCTGATGCATATAAGGCCAAACTCGTGACGCCGAACACTCCCTAAGGTATTCAGTCTTTATGAAAACGGGCTGAACAAAAGCACTTGGTGAGAAGCCCCTGGTGTCCAGGTACGCGCAAAATCCTGACGTGGCCACATGCCAAGACGCTAGCCTCCTCCTCGGTTATAACAAAAAACCGGGGGATGTTATCAACAAGAGATAGTAAAAAAGGTTTACGCAGGGTCCTAATCCGAAAAGAATCCTTGGAATGGGTCCCTACTGCACGTCTGCGCCTGTGTCTCCGTTGTGCCGTATCCTGGACGGGTGTAGCACTGTGTTCATCTGTAAAAGAGAGGAACTTAGTTGAAAACAATCATGCAAAAAATCTATGTTATATTAAATAAACAAAGTATAATTCAAAAAATGGGTAGAATTGAGCATTATTGTCTCTTGTTGTATACACGTGGAGCCCCTTGTACAGGGGTATGCTGCTAGTAAGCCATTGTACGTTTACCCCGGACTTGTCTAGCCATGTCCGGTGTCTTGAACGACCTGTTTAGGTGCTTTGTCTAGTAAATACTCGATATTTCCCTTTAATGAGATGATGCCTCGTGGACCGGGCATTTTAAGTGTATGGGATGCATAATGCGGTATTGCAATAAAGCGGACGAAAGCTTCACGTCCCTGTAGTGCTTGATAGCTACTTGTGAATGGGGCGATGTGGAAGGTTAGCTTTTCGCTTCGAAAGTTGTCGAAGAAGCCGAACATAACTTCTAACAAGAGGGAACCCGTACAATGGGTATCTGGGCCTGGCGTTACCCCTTGAAAGGAAGTGTTGCCATGGCGAATTATTGTTTGGTTTATCCCCATTTTGCGGATTGTGTCCTGGTATTGCAGGTTTAGATCGCTGCCGCCGTCCATTAGGACTTGTGTAAAGTGGAGTCCGTCAATTATCGGATCTAATACCAAGGCAGTCCAGCCTGCGTTCCGGATACTTCTAGAGTAATCCTGATGGTCGAAGGTGATTGGTTGTAACAACCAGTGGAGGGACTCCTCTGGGACAGGCCGTATGGTGCGTATCTCCATAGGCGCCACTCTGTTTTTCCCTTTTGTCACGTGAAGTGAATTCACTGTTTTGACTTGTTGCGGGAACTTCTTTTGTTCTCCGGTGCTCTGCTTGTGGGGTTCGTCGTTGTCCTCGCTTGGTATGTCGATGTCACGCCCAATATGCGATACTACCCTAAAGAGAATCGAAGGTCCCACCAAGGATAGAACCACATATTGAAACGCTTTTGCAAGGTGGATATCATTACATCAACATTACATAATAGATGGGGATACATACAAGAGGCATAGAATGCCACACGAATACACCATCACAATACATAATAGCATCATCCGACTACGGATGAAACACAAACAGAAACTCAAACGACATCCACCCTGCTAGCCCAGGCTGCCGACCTAGAACCTATCCCCTGATCGAAGAAGAAGCAGAAGAAGAACTCAAGCAAGCAAGCATCGCTCTTGTGTCATGATCATCGCGTAACCTGTACCTGCAACTGTTGTTGTAGTAATCTGTGAGCCACGAGGACTCAACAATCCCATTCCCATGGGTATCAAGACTAGCAAAGCTTAAAGGGAAAAGAAGGGGTAAAGTGGTGAGGTTGCAGCAGCGACTAAGCATATATGGTGGCTACCATACGCAAATAAGAGCAAGAAGAGAGCAAGCGGAACGGTCGTGAAGCAAGCAATGATCAAGAAGTGATCCTGAACTCCTACTTACTTCAAACATAACCCAAAACCGTGTTCAGTTCCCGGACTCCGACGAAAATAAACCATCACGGCTACACACGTGGTTGATGCGTTTTAATTCGTATCTGGTGTCAATTTATCTACAACCGGACATTAACAAATTCCCATCTGCCACATAACTGCGGGCATGGCTTTCGAAAGTTTATACCCTGCAGGGGTGTCCCAACTTAGCCCATGATAAGCTCTCGTGATCAACGAAGGATATACCTTCTCCCAGGAAGACCCGATCAGACTCGGAATCCCGGTTTACAAGACATTTCGACAATGGTAAAACAAGTCCAGCAAGACCGCCCGATGCGCCGACAATCCCGATAGGAGCTGCACATATCTCGTTCTCTGGGCAACACCGGATGAACACTACGTACAACTAAAACCAGACCTCGAGTTTCCCCGAGATGGCGCTGCAAGTGGCTCTAGTCCGGAACAACACTTAGACAAGCATTGGCCTGAGGGGGGCTAAAATAAAGATGACCCTCGGGTTGGCGGACCCAAGGGAAGGGTATAGGTGGTGGTGAGGCAAATGGTAAAACCAAGGTTGGGCCTTGCTGGAGGAGTTTTATTCAAAGCGAACTGTCAAGGGGTCCCATAAATCGCAAAATCCGGGAATATAACACCAGTATGACGGAAACTAGGGCGGCAAGAGTGGAACAAAACACCAGGCATAAGGCCGAGTCTTCCACCCTTTACCAAGTATATAGATGCATTAATTATAAAAGAGATATTATGATATCCCAAACATAATCCTGTCCACCATGGAGCAATCTTCAACTTCACCTGCAACTAACAACGTTATAAGAGGGGCTGAGCAAAGCGGTAACATAGCCAAACAACGGTTTGCTAGGAAGGGTGCAAAAGGTTAGAGGCTGACATGGCAATTTGGGAGGCTTGAAGAGCAAGTGATAGGTAGCGCAACATAGCGATAGAATGAAGCAACTAGCATAGCAATGATAGTAGTGAGATCCAGGGTAGCGGTCATCTTTCCTGAAATCCCACAATGAAGAAGAACGAGTCCATGAAGAAGATGAAGCCACGAAGACGAACCAAGCGTAGACGAACGAATCCTCACGATCGCAATGAAACAGGAACTATCGATAAGAAGCACACAACATGGTAAACACACCACACATCAACAAGGCATGATGCACAAATAAGCATGATGCATGACAAGGCTACATGAAGCTACTCATGGCAAGAGATGATGCATACAAGAGCAACACATCAAAGCAAGTTTAAATGAGGCCGGAAACTACATATAACAAATCCGGTAAGTCCTCACATGCAAATTTTGAAATTGGTCCAGATATGAATAAACCTTATGTTCAAGTTGTTAAACATCAAGTTAAGATGCACAAAGATGATCTACACGAGATTCTAGTCAAGTTACATATAAAGTTCATTTAGTTCGGAGCTACGGCCTAGAAGATATGAGCAAAACAAATTAAACATGTCATTGATGCAAAATGCATACAAACATCAATCAAACACCTCAAAACATGGATTCAACATGATAAGATGAATCTTCATGCAAAATCAAGCAAGTTTCCTATAGAGCACACTCAAAACGGAGCAACGGTTCAACACACACACATGAAACAAGTTTAAATGACAAGCTGTCCAAAAAAGCAACTAGGCATATTGCAAGCATCAAAACAACATGCTACAACACCTCAACATAAAAACAAAAGGCATGGAAATGATGTACAGGTAAATCTTAATAAAACTTGAACACTGAGCTATCTCCAGAAATCATTAGAACATGCTCAAAAAGATATGGCAAGATTGCATATAATAATAGTTTCAGACTTTGCAGAAATAACATCAGGTTGCAATGTTTAGAGCTATCAAACAACACTTTACAGGAACTTATCATGGAAAATAAAGTCATGGCATGAACCTACTAATTTCATAGAACAAAAGTCCTTTACTGACCATGAGCCAAAAAGGATCAGAAGATATGATGGCACCCATGTAAACATGGCAAGTTATATAACAGATTCCAACATGGCAGGAACAATAAGTAGGCATGTTGGTGAGCTTGAACCACTCACCACAGAGCAATAAATGGCATGGCAAGGAAACCAACAGTAAGAATACATGTTTATGAAGCTAAGCATGGCAAGATCAAGTTCATAGGGTGCATGGATCACTCACAAAACACATGGCAAAACTGCACTTAATGTTAACAGGCCAACAGAAACATTATTTAGCAATTTGAGAGCAAGATTAGAACAATCTACAGCAAGCTATAAATTTAAATAGGGGCACGAATGGATAGAGCATGACATTTATAACAAAACATCCTTAGTGGACATCTCCAGATTATTCATGGAATGACTTGTAGCAGCAGGTTTACATGGCACCAAAATATAACAGAAACAACCTAGCAAAACAGCAACAAGTACCCTACTTAACAAGCTTGATGCACTCACTACAAGACTCACAAAAATACAATACAAGCACCCCTGTAAAGATGGCATGTCATAGTTCAAAACACATGTAGACATCAACCTCATATGATGCACACACAAAATGCAACGAAAATGACAGATCACCAAGTTATAACAGTTTCAGCAGATTAACATCATATATCACTCTTGCAACGATGATTCAGGCATCAAGATGATCTCAAACAAGCATGGCACAATGGTATGAAATGTAGAGCATCTCGTTATGAACATTTTGATATATTACACGCACGAAACGGAGCAGTAGGCACCAAGTTATGATGCGATGAACAGTAGACCAGGATGCAAATAATTTCGGGACTTAGACGAAAAAAACGACCTCGAGGAGAAAGTCAACGCGGCCGGCAATGGAGCTCTGGTGAGCCGGGGAAGTCCGGCGAGGCGCGGGAAGGGGCGGAGGAGATCCCGGGCGGCGGCGGTGGGTCCGGCGAGGCCCGGGTGCCCGCGGGAGGCGGTGCGGCGACCCGGCAGCGGGGACAGTGACCGGCGGCGGGAGCGCGCGGTGCGGCTCGGGCGCGGACGGGCCCGGCGCGGGCCGATCGTGGGCTGGAGCGGGCCGCGGCGGAGGGAGGCGTGGGGAGGACGCGCAGGGCGACGTGGCGCTCCATGATTCGCTGAGGGGGCGGTGGCGGACATGTCCGGTGGGGCGCGAACATGTCCGGCGGCTGGAGGAGGAAGAAGCTAGGGTTAGGGTAGGATTTCATCAGTGAATTTCGGGGGGAGGGGCTAATTTATAGATTCTGGGAGCTAGGAGAGTCCAAAAGAGGTGTGGTTTTCGCCCACATGATCGTGATCGAACGGCGGAGAGCATGGAGGGGGTTTGGATGGGTTTTGGGCCACTTTGGAGGGGTGTTGGGCTGCAACACAAAGAGGGCTTTTACGGTTACCGGTTAACTGTTGGAGTATCAAACGGACTCCAAATGGCACGAAACTTGACATGCGGTCTACCAGTGGTGTACCAAGGCCGCTTGGCAAGACTCGGTCCATTCCGAGAAGGTTTAACACCCACTCACAAAAGGAGACAAAAAGGGGAACGCCGGAGGACATAGGAGTGTCGGATTGCAACACGGACAACAGGGAAAATGCTCGGATGCAAGAAACGAACATGTATGCAAAATGAGATGCACATGATGACCCAATGCAAATGATGACATGGGAAAATGCAACACGCAAGCAACTGACATGACAACGACGGCGAATAACTTGCAGACACCTGGCGCATCGAATCTGGGGCGTTACAACACTCCTCCACTAACAAGAGATCTCGTCCCGAGATATTAGGACCGAGACGGAAGAGAAAGAGGAAGATGTGAAGTAAGAACGCGAGATAGAAGATGAACAAAGTCGAGAGCACTATGGAAGAAGAGAGGAACGACGAGAATGGTGAGAATCGAAAACTCACGGAATCAGATAGACTCGAAAAACACTCCGGTTAGGACAAGATAGGAAACGAATAAGACTGAAAGGATTTTGACAGCACTCCGGCTAAACAAGGAGAGGATCGAATCATGAACTAGAGAAGATGCGATGATACTTGACGAGAGGAACAACACAATGCCTCTGGAAGAACTGAAAGAATTGAATGAAAAGAACTTAGAGGGAAGGATTGAATGGAGTTGTTGAGAAAATGAACAATGAAAAGAATAAGCTTGTTGTGGTCTTATAGGTAACATCTCAAGATCATAAGGTGGTAACCGGCCACAAATTGAAATGATTGGATAGCTTAGAAGAACGAAGAAATGCAAAACTCCACTTCAAAAGAATACGGAGAATTAATTGCACTTCGAAAATCAAGAAGGAAAGATACTTGAGCTCCTTCGATAAGAATCTTGATGAACACTTGAGGAATGAACTAAATCATGAAGAACCACCATGAAGAACTCCGGTGAAAAAAGGATGATGAGATAGAAAGAAGGAGAAAGAATAAGATGAGCCTTGCGGTGATTTATATGGAGGTTCCGACGAAATGGCCGAGGAAAATTTGAACTCCGAAATGAAAAAATGAAAACACTTGGAACTAGAATTTATTCATCAAGAACAAACTCCGAAGGAAGGGATTACTCACTTGGATGAAATAAGAATAATATTTATTGTATGCTTATCCGTCATCAAATTAAATTGATGACAAGCAATGGATTTTGCATACTACTTATTCTTCTTGAAAGGATTAAGGGGGTATAGCACCAAACTTGAGAACGTCTTCATGAACCACCGATAGGATTGGAAAGAACGAATGAATTAATATGATAAGAACAGAAAAGGAATCTTTAACGAACCACCATAGAATTTGGAAATGACTAATGAAAGAGACTGAATCACCGGGAAGAATTAGAGGAACAAATATGCTAGAGGGGATTTAGATACAAGGGAACGAGAAGAACTCGAGCTCATTAAAGAACACTTGAATGAAGCACCAGGATAAATGGATAACGGTAGCTGAAATGTGAGGACAAGAATTCTTCTGAAATAATGGCCTCCGGTGAAAAGAAATGGAAAAACAACTCCTGACATAATCTGGATGGATAAGAAAAAGAATATCTGATAAATGGAATAATACAAGAGGATAACATGAAGCTAGAACCACGAAACTTCGAGAGAACAGACAAGATTTACAGGAAAAACTCTTCTTCGGTCTTCAAATGACGACAGAAAAAACCACCAAAATTACCGAGACACTCCGGGAGAATGAAAAAGAGGAAGGGTTGAACCAAAGATGAAAAGAATTTGAAAGCGAACTTGGAGATGGCATCTGACTGATGAAATTCATTCTTACGTCAAACTCGAAAAGAATCAGGAATGGCTCCGGAATAATTAGAAGGGTCAGGTAAGATCCTGGAGAAAGACCTGTTGGTTAGGCCCATTAAATAGAAAAAACACCATCGGAAAGGGATGTTGAACAGATAGATGATGCACCAGAACAATTGAAATATTTGAATGAGGTGGCAACCTTGACTTAATTGGAACACAGACAAATCTCCTGAGATGTCTTGAACACTCCGGAAGGATAAACTGGCGAGAGGCGAACGAGCAGGGAAAACACTTGAGCTGAGGGAAAGAATATAATCACTAAAGAAAATGGAATTGAATCCACCGGAGAAGAAAAAGAGAAGATGAATGTCAAACGAGACAAGAATTCATCGGTTGAGATAATTGAGGGAAACTTGAAGAGGCCCCGCACGAGTGAAATTGATGCTCGAAAGAGGCTCAGACTCCGGGAAGAAAAAGGGTTGGGAGGGCGGGAAAAACAAAGGCAACTTGGAAGGGAGAACCAATGAATATCTTGAAGAGAAAACACCGGTTGAAATAATTGAGGAAAGAAAGCAAAGACTTCGCAGGAGTAGGATGGATACTCGATTACAGACTCCGGCTCCGAGGATAAAAGGGTGGGCGGGTGGGAAAAGAAAACAACTGAGGATTGAACTTGGCAACGATGAAGAGGCTCGAGTCAACTTGACGAGAAATGCACCGGATGAAAAGAGATGAGAACCCACGATCAAAAAACTAACTGCGTGAACCTAAAGAAAATTTTGAAGGGGGAGAGAAGTAATTCAAAACACCTACATCAAGATTCCTCACCAGAGCGACGAAGGGGCTGAGGAGTAAAAATAATTCCTACTCTCCGATATAACTAGACTCCGAAAATAGTTTTCTTCTAGACTCGACAACGGCCAAACTACACAATCAATCAAGGGGGCTCCTATGGTCGGTCGAGGCTCTGATACCAACTTGTCACGCCCAATATGCGATACTATCCTAAAGAGACTCGAATGTCCCACCAAGGATAGAACCACATATTGAAACGCTTTTGCAAGGTGGATATCATTACATCAACATTACATAATAGACGGGGATACATACAAGAGGCATAGAATGCCACATGAATACAACATCACAATACATAATAGCATCATCCGACTATGGATGAAACACAAACAGAAACTCAAACGACATCCACCCTGCTAGCCCAGGCTGCCGACCTGGAACCTATCCCCTCATTGAAGAAGAAGCAGACGAAGAACTCAAGAAGCAAGCATCACTCTCGCGTCATGATCATCGCGTAACCTATACCTGCAACTGTTGTTGTAGTAATCTGTGAGCCACGAGGATTCAGCAATCCCATTACCATGGGTATCAAGACTAGCAAAGCTTAAAGGGAAAAGAAGGGGTAAAGTGGTGCGGTTGCAGTAGCGACTAAGCATATATGGTGGCTACCATACGCAAATAAGAGCAAGAAGAGAGCAAGCGGAACGGTCGTGAAGCTAGCAATGATCAAGAAGTGATCCTGAACTCCTACTTACGTCAAACATAACCCAAAACCGTGTTCACATCCCGGACTCCTCCGACAAGATACCATCACGGCTACACACGTGGTTGATGCGTTTTAATTCGTATCTGGTGTCAAGTTATCTACAATCGGACATTAACAAATTCCCATCTGCCACATAACCGCGGGCACGACTTTCGAAAGTTTATACCCTACAAGGGTGTCCCAACTTAGCCCATGATAAGCTCTCGCGATCAACGAAGGATATACCTTCTCCCAGGAAGACCCGATCAGACTCGGCATCCCGGTTTACAAGACATTTCGACAATGGTAAAACAAGTCCAGCAAGACCGCCTGATGCGCCGACAATCCCGATAGGAGCTGCACATATATCGTTCTCAGGGCAACACCGGATGAACACTACGTACAACTAAAACCAGACCTCGAGTTTCCCCGAGGTGGCGCTGCAAGTGGCTCTGGTTCGGACCAACACTTAGACAAGCATTGGCCCGAGGGGGGCTAAAATAAAGATGACCCTCGGGTTGGCGGACCCAAGGGAAGGGTATAGGTGGTGGTGAGGCAAATGGTAAAACCAAGGTTGGGCCTTGCTGGAGGAGTTTTATTTAAAGCGAACAGTCAAGGGGGTCCCATAAATCACCCAACCGTGTAAGGAATGCAAAATCTGGGAACATAACACCGGTATGACGGAAACTAGGGCGGCAAGAGTGGAACAAAACACCAGGCATAAGGCCGAGTCTTCCACCCTTTACCAAGTATATAGATGCATTAATTAAAAAGAGATATTCTGATATCCCAAACATAATCCTGTCCACCATGGAGAAATCTTCAACTTCACCTGCAACTAACAACGCTATAATAGGGGCTGAGCAAAGCGGTAACATATCCACACAACGGTTTGCTAGGAAGGGTGCAAAAGGTTAGAGGCTGACATGGCAATTTGGCAGGCTTGAAGAGCAAGTGATAGGTAGCGCAACATAGCGATAGAATGAAGCAACTAGCATAGCAATGATAGTAGTGAGATCCAGGGTAGCGGTCATCTTGCCTGAAATCCCACAAGGAAGAAGAACGAGTCCATGAAGAAGATGAAGCCACGAAGACGAACCAAGCGTAGACGAACGAATCATCACAATCGCAACGAAACGGGAACTATCGAGAATGAGCACACAACATGGTAAACACGCCACACATGAACAAGGCATGATGCACAAACAAGCATGATGCATGACAAGGCTACATGAAGCTACTCATGTCAAGAGATGATGCATACAAGAGCAATACATTAAAGCAAGTTTAAATGAGGCCGGAAACAACATATAACAAATCCGGTAAGTCCTCATATGCAAATTTTGATATTGTTCCAGATCTGAATAAACCTTATGTTCTAGTTGTTAAACAGCAAGTTAAGATGCACCAAGATGATCTACACGAGATTCTAGTCAAGTTAGATATAAAGTTCATTTAGTTCGGAGCTACGACCTAGAAGATATGAGCAAAACAAGTTAAACATGGCATTGATGGAAAATGCATACAAACATCAAGCAAACACCTCAAAACATGGATGCAACATGATAAGATGAATCTTCATGCAAAATCAAGCAAGTTTCATATAGTGCACACTCAAAACGGAGCAACGGTTCAACACACACACATGAAACAAGTTTAAATGACAAGCTGTCAAAAACAGCAACTAGGCATATTACAAGCATCAAAACAACATGCTATAGCACCTCAACATAAAAACAGAAGGCATGGAAATGATGTACAGGTAAATCTTAATAAAACATGAACACTGAGCTATCTCCAGAAATCATTAGAACATGCTCAAAAAGACATGGCAAGATTGCATATAATAATAATTTCAGACTTTGCAGAAATAACATCAGGTTGCAATGTTTAGAGATATGATGGCACCCATGTAAACATGACAAGTTATATGACAGATTCCAACATGGCAGGAACAACAATAAGTAGGCATGTTGGTGAGCTTGAACCACTCACCACAGAGCAATACATGGCATGGCAAGGCAACCAACAGTAAGAATACATGTTTATGAAGCTTAGCATGGCAAGATCAAGTTCATAGGGTGCATGGATCACTCACAAAACACATGGAAAAACTGCACTTAATGTTAACAGGCTGACAGAAACATTATTTAGCAATTTGAGAGCAAGATTACAACAATATATAGCAAGCTATAAATGCATACAGGGGCACAGATCGATAGGGCATGACATGTATAACAAAACATCCGTAGTGTACATCTCCAGATTGTGCATAGAATGACTTGTAGCAATAGGTTTACATAGCAACAAAATATAACAGAAACAGCCTAGCAAAACAGCAACAACAAGCACCCTACTTAACAAGCTTGATGCACTCACTACAAGACTCACAAAAATACAATACAAGCACCCCTGTAAAGATGGCATGTCATAGTTCAAAACACATGTAGACATCAACCTCATAGGATGCACACACAAAATGCAACAAAAATGACAAATCACCAAGTTATAACAGTTTCAGCAGATTAACATCATATAGCACTCTTGCAACGATGATTCAAGCATCAAGATGATCTCAAACAAGCATGACACAATGGAATGAAATGTAGAGCATATCGTGGTGAACATTTTGATATATTACACGCACGAAACAGAGCAGTATGCAACAAGTTATGATGTGTTGAACAGGAGACCAGAATGCAAGGGATTTAGACGAAAAAACGACCTCGAGGAGAAAGTCAACGCGACCGGCAATGGAGCTCCCATGAGCCGGGGAAGTCCGGCGAGGCGCGGGAAGTGGCGGAGGAGATCCCGGGCGGCGGCGGTGGGTCCGGTGAGGCCCGGGTGCCCGCGGGAGGCGGCACGGTGACCGGCGGTGAGAGCGCGCGGGGCGACTCGGGCGTGGGCGGGCCCGGCGCGGCCCGGCATGGGCCGACCATGGACTGGAGCGGGCCGCGGCGGAGGGAGGCGTGGGGAGGACGCGCAGGGCGACGTGGCGCTCCACGATTCGCTGAGGGGCAGTGGCGGACATGTCCGGTGGGGCGCGGACATGTCCGGTGGGGCGCGGACATGTCCGGCGGCTGGAGGAGGAAGAAGCTAGGGTTAGGGTAGGATTTCATGCGTGAATTTTGGGGGGAGGGGCCAATTTATAGATTCTGGGAGCTAGGAGAGTCCGAAGGAGGTGTGGTTTTCGCCCACACGATCGTGATCGAACGGAGGAGAGCATGGAGGGGGTTTGGATGGGTGTTGGGACACTTTGGAGGGGTGTTGCGCTGCAACACAAAGAGGGCTTTTATGGTTACCCAGTTAACCGTTGGAGTATCAAACGGACTCCAAATGGCACGAAACTTGATATGCGTTCTACCAGTGGTGTACCAAGGCCACTTGGAAAGACTCGGTCCATTCCTAGAACGTTTAACACCCGCTCACAATAGGAGACAAAAAGGGGAACGCCAGAGGACATAGGAGTGTCGGATTGCAACACGGACAACGGGGAAACTGCTCGGATGCAAGAAACGAACACGTATGCAAAATGAGATGCACATGATGACCCAATGCAAATGATGACATGGCAAAATGCAACACGCAAGCAGCTGACATGACAACAACGGCGAATAACTGGCAGACACCTGGCGCATTGAATCCGGGGCATTACAGTCGAGCCCCTTTTGTTCGGCGTTGAGTTTGCCGAATTGCTTGAAGACCCAACAATCTCTGTGGGTATGGTTTGCAGGCCTCCCGGGAGTACTGTGGATTTGGCATATTTTGTCCAAGATTTTTT
Source organism: Triticum aestivum (assembly GCF_018294505.1). Classification (NCBI taxonomy): domain Eukaryota; kingdom Viridiplantae; phylum Streptophyta; class Magnoliopsida; order Poales; family Poaceae; genus Triticum; species Triticum aestivum. Next base: position 42,623,090 of record NC_057807.1, read on the forward strand.
TTAAGTTAGCTAGCTCGTCCCTATTATCCTTGGGGGGCGGCTTTGTCTGATTCTACCGAGAGCTTTTGAATCCGGCGTTGACTGCCATGCTCTTTGGACTGCTTCCCTTGGTCCGGCACTGGTCCTTGCTACGTCGCGGTTTCCCGTTTCCATCCCTAGATTCGGATGTACTTGGATCGCTGGTGCTGCTCCTTGCTAACCAGCTATCTTCTCCTACGCAAAAGCGGGTCATGAGGCTTGTTAATGTGGCCATTGTTCTTGGCTTTTCTTGGCCGAGGTGTCTGGCGAGCCATTCGTCTCAAACACTGTGCTTGAAAGCTGCTTCGGCGTCCAGACAGTCGACTATCTGGTTATTTTTAGTAAGAAATCTGTTCCAAAGTTTCCGGGCTGACTCTCCGGGTTGCTGAGTTATATGACTTAGATCGTCTGCATCCGGGGGTCGGACAAAAGTCCCTTGAAAATTTGCCCGAAAAGCATCCTCGAGCTCTTCCCAACTTCCTATGGTGTTTTTGGGAAGGCTTTTAAGCCAATGCTGGGCTGGCCCTTTGAGCTTGAGGGGTAAATATTTTATGGCATGGAGGTCATCTCCTCTAGCCATGTGTATGTGGAGGATATAATCCTCAATACAGACTCCAGGGTCTGTTGTTCCGTCGTATGCCTCTATGTTTACGGGTTTGAATCCCGCTGGAAATTCATGGTCCAGCACCTCATTGGTGAAACATAGGGGTTGTGCGGCACCCCTGTATTTGGGTGTGCCGTGATGTTCGGATACTTGTTGCGTTGCATTGCTTACTAGAGCTTGCTTTCTTGGCCCATAGATAGATCTGGCTGGGCCGTCTTTTTGATGCGAGTCCTTGTGCGGATCGCGTGCCGGCTTGAGTGCGGCGCCCATTGCCGCTCTATGTTGGCCGTGGGGTTGTTTATCTGACCGGGTGTTTTCCTTACTCTTTGGTTGCGGGGGCTCTAAGGCCTCCTCATCAAATTCCGGTAGTAATTTTCGCTTCGGATAGCTCTTTGTGTGATGACTGATGCCGTATTTGTCTGCAGTGTTGAGTACTTTGCCCCATCTAATTCTGAGTGCATCTTCCGCTGCCTTGAGCTTCCGCTTTTGCTTTTTCAGGCTACGCGCGGTGGCGACGAGCCTTTGGTGGAGGTTCTTCTGCTCTAGCAACTTGTTCGGCGTGAGGTCGTCCGGACTATTATCTTCGCCGGGGACGGGTTGTTCGGTTTGTTTACCCAAGTTGCCCTGTTCAGACGATTGCTCGATGGCATGTTCGTCGTCTGCCGGTTCTCCCTGCTCTATGGCTTGGTCTCTATCGAGGTGGGGTTTGGCGCGGCGCTTACGCCACCGCTTTGATTGCTTTTCGAGGGAACGATCCCTCGTTGCATCCCTTTGTTCCTTGTCGTCGTTTCTTTTAGGTGTGTCCACCATGTATACATTGTGAGATGAGGTGGTTGTCCAGTGCCCTGTAGGCGCTGGTTCTTGGTCGTCTTCTTCATCGGCGTCCATACCGTTGATGTCTTCGGAGTCGAAGTCAAGCATGTCGGTTAAATCATCGACAGTGGCTACGTAGTGGGTGGTGGGTGGGCTTCGAATTTCTTTGTCGTCCGCATCCCAACCTTGCTGACCATAGTCCGGCCAGGGCTCTCCTGACAAAGAGAGAGACTGTAGTGAATTTAGAATGTCGCCAAAGGGCGAGTGCTGAAAGATGTCCGCGGCGGCGAACTCCATGATCGGCGCCCAATCGGGTTCGATCGGCAGGGGTGCGGAAGGCTCGGAGTCTAGAAAGGAGTCCGGCACCTTGGAGTCGCCAGCTTTGCGAAGGACAAGACTGGTGTTCGGCTCGATCACCATAGAGATTGTAGCCCCCGAGGCGGTGTCCAGCCACCCATCCTCGATCGGCGTAGTCAGCTCCGAGCTAAGGGTCTGAGCAGATACTGGGCGGCCTTCTGGGCACTGTCCGGCGGCAGAGCTAGATCATGCCCATCATGACAGTGCGGTGCGCTCGGCTGTGGCTCGAACCCGTCGAAGATCAAGTCTCCGCGGATGTCGGCCGTGTAGTTCAAACTTCCAAACCTGACCTGATGGCCAGGGGCGTAGCTTTCGATCTGCTCTAGATGGCCAAGCGAATCGGCTCGCAGTGCAAAGCCGCCGAATACGAAGAATCTGTCCGGGGAGAAAAGTCTCACCCTGGACCACGTCGTTGTTGATGATCGGAGGAGCCATCGGGCCTAGAGGTGACGACATAGAGGAACTCTCAATGAAAGCACCAATGTCGGTGTCAAAACCGGCGGATCTCGGGTAGGGGGTCCCGAACTGTGTGTCTAGGCGGATGGTAACCGGAGACAAGGGACACGATGTTTTTACCCAGCTTTGGGCCCTCTCGATGGAGGTAAAACCCTACTCTTGCTTGATTAATATTGATGATATGGGTAGTACAAGAGTAGATCTACCACGAGATCAGAGGGGCTAAACTCTAGAAGCTAGCCTATGGTATGATTGTTGTTCGTCCTACGGACTAAAACCCTCCGGTTTATATAGACATCGGAGTGGGCTAGGGTTACATAGAGTCGGCTACAACGGGAGGAGATCTGTTGGGGAACGTTGTAGAAAATAAAATTTTTCCTACGGTTTCACCAAGATCCATCTATGAGTTCATCTAAGCAACGAGTGATAGGAGAGAGATGCATCTACATACCACTTGTAGATCGCGTGCGGAAGCGTTCAAGAGAACGGGGTTGAGGTAGTCGTTCTCGTCGTGATCCTATCACCGGAGATCCTAGCGCCGAACGGACGGCACCTCTGCGTTCAACACACGTACAGTCAGCGTGACGTCTCCTCCGTCTTGATCCAGCAAGGGGGAAGGAGAGGTTGATGAAGATCCAGCAGCACAACGGCGTGGTGGTGGATGCAGCAGGACTTTGGCAGGGCTTCGCCAAGCAACTGCGGGAGGAGGAAGAGGTGTAGCAGGGGGAGGGAGGCGCCAAGACACAGGGTGTGGCTGCCCTCCCCCCTCCTTTATATAGGCCCCCAGGGGGGGCGCCGGCCCTTGGAGATCCAATCTCCCAAGGGGGCGGGAGCCAGGGGGGTGGAGTGCCCCCCAAGGCAAGTGGGGCGCGCCCCCCACCTAGGGTTTCCAACCCTAGGTGCAGGGGGGCCCGGGGGGGCGCACCAGCCCACTAGGGTCTCGTTCCCCTCCCACTTCAGCCCATGGGGCCCTCCGGGATAGGTGGCCCCACCCGGTGGACCCCCGGGACCCTTCCAGTGGTCCCGGTACAATACCGGGTGACCCCGAAACTTTCCCGATGGCCGAAACATCACTTCCTATATATAATTCTTTACCTCCGGACCATTTCGGAACTCCTCATGACGTCCGGGATCTCATCCGGGACTCCGAACAACATTCGGTTTTCTGCATACTCATATTCATACAACCCTAGCGTCACTGAACCTTAAGTGTGTAGACCCTACGGGTTCGGGAGACATGCAGACATGACCGAGACGGCTCTCCGGTCAATAACCAATAGCACAATCTGGATACCCATGTTGGCTCCCACATACTCCGTGATGATCTGATCGGATGAACCACGATGTCGAGGATTCAAGCAACCCCGTATACTATTTCCTTTGTCAGACGGTATGTTACTTGCCCGAGATTCGATCGTCGGTATCCCAATACCTCGTTCAATCTCGTTGCCGGCAAGTCACTTTACTCGTACCGTAATGCATGATCCCGTGACCGGACACTTGTTCACTTTGAGCTCATTATGATGATGCACTACCGAGTGGGCCCAGTGATACCTCTCCGTTATACGGAGTGACAAATCCCAGTCTCGATCCGTGTCAACCCAACAGACACTTTCGGAGATACCTGTAGTGCACCTTTATAGTCACCCAGTTACGTTGTGACGTTTGGTACACCCAAAGCACTCCTACGGTATCCGTGAGTTACACGATCTCATGGTCTAAGGAAGAGATACTTGACATTTGGAAAAGCTCTAGCAAAATGAACTACACGATCTTGTGCTATGCTTAGGATTGGGTCTTGTCCATCACATCATTCTCTTAATGATGTGATCCCGTTATCAATGACATCCAATGTCCATAGTCAGGAAACCATGACTATCTGTTGATCAACGAGCTAGTCAACTAGAGGCTCACTAGGGACTTGTTGTGGTCTAAGTATTCACACGTGTATTACAATTTCCGGATAATACAATTATAGCATGAATAAAAGACAATTATCATGAAGAAGGAAATATAATAATAATCCTTTTATTATTGCCTCTAGGGCATATTTACAACAAGATCTACATATCCTTATCGCCAAGCTTGCCTTCCACGCCAAGGAAACTCCCATCCGGACACGGGACGAAGTCTTCAATCTTGTATCTTCATAGTCCAGCAGTCCGGCCAAAGGTCATAGTCCGGCTATCCGGACACCCCCTAATCCAGGACTCCCTCAGTCGTGTATGATATTAGTCTTTCCTTTTTAGTTTACCACAATCATCCTTGCTGTACACACCTATTGGGAGAAGCCCACTTGATTGGAATTTATTAGAATACTCTATGTGCTTCACTTATATCTTTTGAGCTAGATAATTTTTGCTCTAGTGCTTAACTTATATCTTTTAGAGCATGGCGGTGGTTTAATTTTGAAGAAATTGTTAATCTCTCATGCTTCACTTATATTATTTTGAGAGTCTCTTAGAACAGCATGGTATTTGCTATGGTTATAAAATTGGTCCTAGAATGGTAGGCATCCAAGTTGGGTATAATAAAAACTATCATAAAAAGTGAATTGGATGTTATGATCAATTTGATACTTGATAATTGTTTTGAGATATGGAGGTAGTGATATTAGAGTCATGCTAGTTGGGTGATTATGAATTTAAAAAATGCTTGTGTTGAAGTTAGCAAGTCCCGTAGCATGCATGTATGGTTAAAGTTGTGTAAAAAAATTGAAACATGAGGTGTTCTTACATTGTGCATCCTTATGAGTGGCGATCGGGGACGAGCGATGGTCTTTTCCTACCAATCTATCCTGCTAGGAGCACGTGTGTAGTGGTTGGTTTTTGATGACTTGTAGATTTTTGCAATAAGTATATAAGTTCTTTTGACTAATGTTGAGTCCATGGATTATACGCACTGTCACCTTCCATCCTTGCTAGCCTCTTCGGTACCGTGCATTGCCCTTTCTCACCTTGAGAGTTGGTGCAAACTTCACCGGTGCATCCAAACCCCGTGATACGATATGCTCTATCACACATAAACCTCCTTATATCTTCCTCAAAACAGCCACCATACCTACCTATTTATGGCATTTACATAGCCATTCCGAGATATATTGCCATGCAACTTTCCACCATTCCATTTTTCATCATGACATGCATTACTATTGTCATATCGCCTTGCATGATCATGTAGTTGACATCGTATTTGTGGCAAAGCCACCATGCATAAATTTTCATACATGTCACTCTTGATTCATTGCCCATCCCGGTACACCGCCGGAGGCATTCATATAGAGTCATATCTTGTTCTAGTTTCGAGTTGTAATTCATTAGTTGTAAATATATAGAAGTGTGATGATCATCATTATTAGAGCATTGTCCCTAAAAAAGGAAGGCCAAAAAAAAGAAAGGCCAAAGAAAAAAAAGAAGAAAGGCCAAAAAGAAAAAAAAGGAAAGGACAAAGAAGAAAAAAAAGAAAAAAGAAAAAGAAAAGAAAAAGGGGGCAATGTTACTATCTCTTTTCCACACTTGTGCTTCAAAGTAGCACCATGTTCTTCATATAGCGAGTCTCATATGTTGTCACTTTCATATACTAGTGGGAATTTTTCATTATAGAACTTGGCTTGTATATTCCTACGATGGGCTTCCTCAAATGCCCTAGGTCTTCGTGAGCAAGCAAGTTGGATGCACACCCTAGTTTCTTTTATTGAGCTTTCATACATTTATAGCTCTAGTGCATCTGTTGCATGGCAATCCCTACTCCTCATGTTGACATCAATTGATGGGCATCACCATAGCCCGTTGATTATCCTCGTCAATGTGAGACTTTCTCCTTTTTTGTCTTCTCCACACAATCCCCATCATTATTCTATTCCACCCATAGTGTTATATCCATGGCTCACGCCTATGTATTCCGTGAAAGTTGAAAAAGTTTGAGATTATTTAAGTTCGAAACAATTGCTTGGCTTGTCATCGGGCGTGTATAAGACGGGAGCATTTTTGTGTGACGAAAATGAAGCATAGCTTAACTATATGATTTTGTAGGGATGAACTTTCTTTACCCATGTTATTTTGAGAAGACATGACTGCTTGGGTTAGTATGCTTAAAGTATTACTGTTTCTTATGTCAATATGAACTTTTATTTTGAATCATTTGGATCTGAACATTCATGCCACAATAAAGATAAATACATTGAGAATTATGCTAGGTAGCATTCCACATAAAAGAAATCTGTTTTTTATCATTTACCTACTCGAGGACGAGCTGGAATTAAGCTTGGCGATGCTTGATACATCTCCAACGTATCTATAATTTTTGATTGTTCCATGCTATTATATTACCTGTTTTGGATGTTTATGGGCTTTACTTTACACTTTTATATCATTTTTGGGACTAACCTACTAACCGGAGGCCCAACCCGTATTGCTGTTTTTTTGCCTATTTCAGTGTTTCGAAGAAAAGGAATATCAAATGGAGTCCAAACGGAATGAAACCTTCGGGAGCATGATTAAAAACATGATCCAGAGGACTTGGCGTGCAAGTCAAGAAGCTCCCGAGGCGGCCACGAGGGTGGAGAGCGCGCCCCCTATCTCGTGGCCCCCTCGGGCGTCCACCGATGTACTTCTTCCTCCTATATATACCCATATACCCTGAAACCATTAGGAGAGCCACTGAAAAACTATTTCCTCCATTGTAACCTTCGGTATCCGTGAGATCCCATCTTGGATCCGTCACCGACACTCTGCCGAAGGGGGAATCCACCACGGACGGCCTCTACATCAACCCCAAGGCCTCTTCGATGAGTTGTGAGTAGTTTACCACAGACCTTCGGGTCCATAGTTATTAGCTAGATGGCTTCTTCTCTCTTTTTGGATCTCAATACCATGTTCTCCTTCCTCTCCTTGGAGACCTATTCGATGTAACTCTTTTTGCAGTGTGTTTGTCGAGATCCGATGAATTGTGGGTTTATGATCAAGTTTATCTATGAGAAATATTTGAATCTCCTCTGACTTGTTTTATGTATGATTGAGTTATCTTTGCAAGTCTCTTCGAATTATCGGTTTGGTTAGTCCTACTAGATTGATCTTTCTTGCCATGGGAGAAGTGCTTAGCTTTGGGTTCAATCTTGCGGTGTCCTTTCCTAGTGACAGCAGGGGAAACAAGGCACGTATTGTATTGTTGCCATCGAGGATAAAAAGATGGGGTTTATATCATATTGCATGAGTTTATCCCTCTACATCATGTCATCTTTCTTAAAGCGTTACTCTGTTCTTATGAACTTAATACTCTAGAGGCATGCTGGATAGCGGTCGATGCGTGGAGTAAGAGTAGTAGATGCAGGCAAGAGTCGGTCTACTTGTCACGGACGTGATGCCTATATACATGATCATGCCTAGATAATCTCATAATTATTTGCTTTTCTATCAATTGCTCGACAGTAATTTGTTCACCCACCGTAATACTTATGCTCTCTTGAGAGAAGCCTCTAGTGAAACCTATGGCCTCCGGGTCTATCTTTTATCATGTAAGCTTTCAATCTACTTTTATTTGCATCTTTACTTTTCCAATCTATATCATAAAATACCAAAAATATATTTATCTTATCATATTATCTCTATCAGATCTCACTTTCGCAAGTGGTTGTGAAGGGATTGACAACCCCTTTATCGCGTTGGTTGTGAGTTCTTTGTTTGTTTGTGTAGGTGCATGGGACTTGTGAGGAGCCTCCTACTGGATTCATACCTTGGTTCTCAAAAACTGAGGGAAATACTTACACTATTGTGTTGCATCACCCTTTCCTCTTCAAGGAAAACCAACGCAAGCTCAAGACGTAGCAGCAGGCAGGCTCCATTGTATATAGTGGAGCGGATTTTTCTTTTATCCCGATGACAATCGTTTTATATTTTGTACGTGCCATTGAGGAATATAACTTTATTTAATACTAACGCGTCAAGTCAAACTTTGTTCTGTCTACCCGTTTTACAGGACCCTACTTTGAGTAAACAACCGCTACACACGTCAAATGAACTCCACCATGCACCCGTGCGGGTGTGGCCGGGAATGAGACGTGAGTATGTGCATCATGCGTGCACCTCTTCTTTAGGTGCAGGTACATACGTGGGTGGGTGTGAGAGAGATGGTCTGTGCGAAACAGAGGTAACTTGTGAATGATATCTCAATCAAAAAAAACGTAACATATGCAATGTTTGTGAAATAGAATCATGGATATATCATGTATAGAGGGAGCGATCCATGAGAAGATAGTGGAGGGATCATCAGCTCGAGATATAGGTAGAATCGATAACAGGGATGAAGTGTGTGGGTGCGCGATCGATAAAGAGTGTCATCGAATTTGTGTTTTCCCACGTCAAAGATACAGGGCGGCTTGCGTACTTTAACGTGAGACGATAGAGGTGCAGTTTTTCTGTGTGGCATGGATACCTACCTACAATGTTCGACTATCGGTGTAGGGCGGGGGGAGGGGGGAGGGGGCTGAGACCTAACTATAGAGAAGTAGATCGACTAGTATATGTGTGGATAAGGAGAGATACCTAGCTATGTATCAAGGAAGATCGATTAGAATACATGCATATGTGTAGCAAAGGAATAATGTTGGGAGAAAGACAATGGTAGAGTGTTGGAGGGTTGGTTGTGGAGTTTCTTCTCAAAAATGGTGGGAGAGGCCTGCTATACAAACGGAGGGTACAAGTGCAATATCAATAAGAGAGGGGATGTCTGTTTGTCTATGCACGTGCGTGTGAGAGACCGGTCGGGAGGTATGCAAGGATGATGAGGGGGAACGATATGGTTGTGGTAAGCGGACGTAACTACATAGGAAGATCAATCGTCATGTGTCCAAGAAAGGGAGAGACATAACTAGTGAGATAAGTCGATCGATGCGTGGGGCAAAAGAATTATAGTCAACCTAGCTAGCTATATATAGAGAGATTGGTACGTATACATGCATGCATGTGTTAGAAGAAAATAAGGTTTGGAGAGATGGACATGTGGAGAGGGGTTTGGCTAGGAGGTGGTGCGAGAGGCCTACTATGTCGAGGGGGAAGGAGCGTGTGAGTATGAGATCAATGAAAAGAGGAGCGGGAGTGTGCACCCACATGGAACCGTATTGGACATAGGGCGGCATGGACGATGAGAAGAAAAGAGGGGAAGTGTGTGTTCGTGGTAGGCACACTTGGCTATAGAGGTATATCGACAAGTGTGTACCGCAAAGAAGGAGCCAGGCGGCCTACACACACCATGGGTGAACAACCTAAAGAGAAACGGATGTGCGTGCTGGAGGGGACGTTGTGGGAGGGTGAGAGGGGGGCGGGCGTGTGCATATGCACGATAGAAAGGTAGCGCTAGCTAGCTACAAAGAGAAGAGGATCGTGAAGGTGTAATAGAGGAAAAGAGATCATAATTCATTATAAAAAAAGTGGATTCAAATATTTGAAGAAGATATCATAGTGTTTTAAACCGACGCATGCATGAATATATATAATGGTGATACACATGGTGTGGTTATTAACATGTTATACTACATATAATATATAGAACATTTGATTATAATTTAGGATAATGTGTGGCTTTCGCAGCTCAGGGCTAAATACTTGTCATAATGTAGGGGCGGGGCACTATACCTTGTGTGATAAACATGGTGTACGTATGGAACATGGTTTAGATCATGAGTATCTAGTTAGTACATCAAATATACTATTATTTGGAATCAACATTAAGTGTGTTCAAAAATTTGAATTCGAGTTCATATCTACTTCTATAGTAATCATGTGGTGTGTTGTTAAGATAAAACACGAATGATGGTTTAAGTTGGCAACAATCACGATTGTAGATTCTTATTCAAATAGAGAAACGAATTCAAATCTAGTTGGAATTGCAGCGGTAGTATAGACATTTGGAATGCACTAAAATGTTGGTATGAGTGGTTTACATGCTTTATACTGACAGCGAAAAAATTTAATTGGACATAACATGGATTCATACATAGCTATGAATAGCATTTGTACAGTCAAACAAGACAAGACTCTCTCTTTGTGTGGTGTGAATAGCTCTATTTTTTTTCATTTTTTCGTTGAGGGAAGTGCAAATTGATTTGGTACGTAAAATATTACACGTTAGGCTTGTCCCTAAAATTGAACCCGCGCCTTGTTATATCCCAAAAATTCAGATATCGTGCTCCCAACCTGCGCGCCTTCACAACCCGCGCCTTGCTATCCTAAAATTACAATGCGCGCAAAAATTCCCTCCAGCTGCCAAATCCAGACACGCGAAATCCCCCTTCTAAACCTGAGCCAAAAGGGACGCTATTTTAAATAGGTGGGGGTACTTTTGTAATGCACCCTACATTTTGGACAAGCATGTCCCTAAGTCATGGTTCCCTCCCTCCCATCGCCTCCTTTTCACCATTCGAAATCCCAGGCAGCCATAATCTCTCTGCTCCAGCCGCGAAACCCCACCCTCCTCCGTCTGGCACCTCACCGCGGCCCAGTCGGAGCCTCTTCCCCGATGACCTCGTCCACCGCAACAACTCGACTTCCCTCGTCCACCTTCCCGGATGAGGATTCGTCGTCCCGCCGGTTCAGCTGCCCCGTCCTCCACCTCCAAGGAACTGCTCCGATGATCACCTCGTCTATCGCGGCTGCTCCATCCCCACAGTGCCGCCTTAACCTGCTCCACCAGAACCGCACCTTACCGACTCTTCGGACAAAGCCAAGGCCTACTCGGTGCCACCAAAGAGGTTGTACACTCATCGCATCACACCTTCTCCTTAACTTGACCTCCCGGCACCGACGATGCTCCATCGCGCACCCCCATTGCGCGGCTACCTTGAAGTCGGCCCTGCGAGCGACATCTCAAAGGCGGTTCTCCCCCAGTGAGAGGCCCCTTTGACGGAGGCGTCCGTACCAGCCGGATCTGCTACTGCTGCTGCTGCTGCTCCACCTCTCGCTCGCTCACTCACGCTGCTGCTACTGCTCCACCTCTCGCTCGCTCACTCATGCTGCTGCTACTGCTCCGGCTCTCGCTCGCTCGCACTGCTGCTGCTGCTCCGGCGCTCGCTCACGCTTTTGCTGCTGCTCCGGCCCTCGCTCGCTCGCTCGTGTTGTTGCTCTGCTCTCCACCTCGATCGTGCTGCTGCTCTGCTCTTGCTCTCGCTTGCACTGCTGATGCTAGTACACGGGCTGCTGCAGCTACATGAGTCGCTGCTCTAGCTCTAGTTCGCGCTGCTCCTCCAGGCGCTGCTACTCCGGTTGCTATCTGCTACTGTGTTCCCCTTCGATCGCCTGCTGATTTAGATCACTGTTTCTCTACTACTAGTGCTCGAGCAACCTAAACTACATGTGAAGTGCCTCTCTGCTACCAGTGCATTCAGTTTCGGCAGTAACATTCAGATTCCACAGTAAATTTCAGTTTTGATAGTTAAGTCCAGAGTTAATAGTTTTTACCTCATCCGTTGTAGTCAGGTGTTTTTTGGTGATGTAAATTTTACATCTACTACTTTTTGGTAATGTATTTTACGTCATCTATTGGAGATGCTATTAGAATCCCACTTGAGATTAACAATGCCTGTCTTGTACTGCTTCATCCTCGAGGTCTGATGGCTCGCCGTAGCTGCTCCAACGATGGAACCATCCATCACAACAGAGTAGTGCCCTGGACGCCGTGTACAGATTCCTCAGATCTTCCTCCAACCTCCGACAGCCACCTCTGCCTCAACTTCTTCGGCGACCAACCCAATGATGTCGAGGTCAACACGGCTACAGCAAAGAGGTTGTGCACTTATCGCATCACTTATTACTCTACATTCATGTCCATCCATTAGGGCTATTTTGGTTCAAAGAAAAGACCGAAGGAAAAACATAGCAATAGGAAATTTTCCGATGGCACTCTACTATTCAATTATTCATACATTTTGTTGAAAGGAATGGAGCAAAACATCCACCAGGACCTACTTTTCAAAATCCTATGCATCAAAACAAGACCAAGTGCATTAGTGGAAGAATAGCATTCTAACTATACATGCTTTCATATGGTTTCACTTTAATTTGGCCATGTTTATTTGCATTCCTGTGCTCTTCCAATTCATGTGAACCAAACACCCAAGTTGACAGAAATCCTGTGTTTACAAATGCGCTGTTTCCCACGTGCATTCCTATCCTATCTGGTGTTTTTCCTATCCCTGCGTTTTTAGAATCCTGCAAGCCAAAGGAGCCCTTACAGAATTACTTTAATTACAGATAGGTGTCGAAGAAAACTTTGTGTGGTTTGTCCTACTCCTGCCGGGACGTTGTCCACCTCACCTGAGCTGCTCCATCGATAGAAGCATCCACCAAACCATACATCATGACTCCTGACCGTCTTTCGCGGCCTCAGATCTCCTTCCCTGCCGCCGGTACCCACCGCAACGGCATCACCATCATCGACTAAGCAGATGAACCTGAGGAGCACACCGACCCACAAGAGAGGTCGCACTCTTTTGTTTCTACTTATATTATGCATTGATTTATATTACCTGCTACTTTATCGTCCTATTCACCTCTTAGACTCCAAGTCAGGTCCAAATTAATGTTCAAACTTGAGTTTTAACATTAGTTGCGGGGCACATATCGAGGCAGCAATGAATAGTATCTATGTCTATTATCTGGCAGATATCGAGGCAGCAATGAATATTATATTTGCCTATGTTGTTCATCTTGGTTGGGAAAGAAATAGTAAAGCAATCATCATCTATCTTTCTATTGAATTAAAGCTATCATCAGCCTGCTATCATTATTTTTGGATCCATCCATTGGTTGTTACCATCACTCTAGATTTCTTAATGCTCTCACATAATCTCATTATATTTTTTCGTATGCATGTCAGATATTTTACACAGTCATGCTGAACATGTAGAGAACAAGAGAAGAGTTTACCGCGGCAATAAAATATCATGCAAACATCGCTCCATGGTGGGTTCAATGGCAAACCCTCCCCCCTCCCCAGATTGTAATCCAGAGGAAGATATCTGTTCTGAGGCGGATTCAGACGTAGCTGACCACTCCTATTTCCCCCCAAGGTGTTTTCTCTAACTTGGCATGATGATGTTAGTCATATCATGCATATCTTGCCTTGCAATGCCTACTTTCGACATCATATATGTCATCTGCTTAGTTTACACATGTTCTGTAATGCCACATGTTTAGTTTCTATATCATATGTGGGAATTATCTAGTCTCGTCTCTTTTAGCTAACCATAATATATGTGAAATATGCAATGCCATCCTGTTTAACCAGGCATCATATATTTAAATGATATCTTGCTCATCCTTTTCTTTATTACATTTCCATCTGTCAACAATGTTTGTACATTAAACTACTCCTCCTATGAATCAGCCATTTGAGTGGGTGTTGGAAAAATATAGAGTGAAAAGAAGGTCTTCAGAGCAGATAGTGCTACCTGTCAAAGAAGATCTCTTGCTGGTGCGCAATAGCTCCTCAAAGATGGATTAAGAGACAGATGGCCAGTCCTATTCCTGCACCGAGGTGTATGCTCTAACTTGGCATGGTTATACTGCTCATATCATGCATATGGTGTCTTGCATTGCATAGTTTAGACATCATATCCACAAATTCAACACCATGTTCTTAGTTCGGACATCATATATGCGAATGCCCTCTGCTTAGCATATAAATCACATATGTGAATTAAATCATGTGATCCTGATTACTTAGATAACATGTATGCGAATTATGTCAGGTGAACCTGTTTATTAAAGACATCATATAATTATCTCATGCCATCCTATTTAGTTAGTCATCATATCTTTGAATTATGTCATGCTATGTTATCCAGTTTGGTAGACATCATATTTGTGAAATTATGTCATGCTATCCTTTTTAGTTAAACAATATACATGTGACTATTTCATGCCCTCTTTTTTTCACACTATCTATTGCATCTGTCTCTCATAGAATTTCTGTACATTCAATTATGTTTCCTGATTATCAGCCATTTGAATTAGAGTGGGTGATGGCAGTATCTAGCAGAGTAAAAACACGGTCTTCAAATAAAACAGTGCTACCTCTTGGTGGAGATAGCACCCAGCTGATTGTACATGCACGAGAACCGGCACTACCATACATAACCCAGACTCTCGCAGATTGTACCCCCAATTGCGATGGACAGAGAACCAGCTTCACCCAATCTAACCCCAACCCCAGCAGGTAGTAACCCAAATCCTATTGACACAGAGCTCCCTGACAAGAGCAGTTAGTAAGGCAGCTCCAGTGCCCAAAGCGCCAGTACTACCCCGACGAACCCCAACTCCACCTGTTAGTACGCCTATTCCTGTGGAGGAAGCACAACCACCCATTCGTAGTTTAGCATCTATCGCATTTGATGTTGTTAAATCCTATGTGCGTATCTTCCCATCATGGAAATATTATACTGAAGATGAAGGAAAATTCCAGTTGCAGGTGTTTGTCCAGGAGTTATGTGTGAGTAATGTTATTCATGGCAATTACTTTGCTTTGTCCCATACATTCTATCTACCTCCATGATGGTTATAATACAACAAATTTTCCCACTTTTCTCTATAGAGAAGGACCGATTTGGAAACAGAGGATGATGTAACCTGTGCTAATACCTCTGCTATCTTCAAGAATTCTTGGTGGCAGTATTGGAATTACCTGAAGAAAACATACTTTAGTGGCAAAGAAACTCATCAAATCCCTTACCTCCTGAGACACATTTACTGGATGATGATTGGGAACGCCTTGTTCTGTACTGGTCCCGAACAAAGAATGTGGTAAGGTCTATGAGCTCATTTTTATTTTTAAGTACTATATGCCTATGTCTTAATGTACTCTGTTCATGTAGAACAAGTGCTTAAACCTGAGGAACAACTTTTCTCATTTAAGATTCCATTGCTATCCTGCATACTGCTTTGCTCTTGTATCACTATGTTTACTCATACAAACTTATTTTTAAATTAAAGGATCCAATCGAAACTCCAATGGCACAACAAGTATGTTTACGCATGTTTTTAACAGGTCTGCTCTTATAAATAGCTCTGTTGATTTCAATTTCAATTCTGTATACAGTTGACTTCTCATATCGTGCACATTACTCGCATCACAACAGAGCCAATAGTGTTGTTGTACATGTAGACCCGTGTACCCATATGAAATCTTGTTGTGCCATGTAGTTTCCCACGCTTTGTATTCTTTCAGTGCTGCTTTGTCTTGAACGGATATGATTTGAACCATGTATCTATTTTGATTTGGCAAGACAATGCAGTGACCATAGTTCATAGATATATGTTTGTTTGATGCTTTTATTATGTACTACTTGGCAATAGAAGACTTGGTAGTTTAATCATGTCCACCTTACTAATGAACTGGTTCACCGAAATGTGTTTCATATACTAGTACATGCTAAACCTGTTATGTGTCGGCTTGTTTCTTCTTTTAGAATGTTGACAGAATATTGGGGAAGAGTGCCTTATTAAGCAATGGTAAAGGAAGTAATGCAGATATGGTTCAGGATAGTGAGACATCCTTGTTGGTCTCCAACAAAGCTGATAAAACAGCTAAAGAAAACAATTTTGAAGGCAGTGAGACAACCCCAAAGTCCTGTCATGGTTTAGTGTTCGAGTTACTGGCCAATACTGCTGGCACAAGCTATTCAAACTCACTGTCTGAATCAGTTCGGTTTCTTGAGTCTCAACTAAAAGCTGAAAGACATCGATCAGCGGTGCTGCGACAAGAAGCCGAAGGACTGCAGAAGTCCCTGGAGCATTCAAATGCATACTTTCTGGTGCAACAGCAAGTGTTGGAGGATTTTAGCGCCAAACAGGACAAAGCTAGTAAGCTTGCTAAACTTATTTCCAGCATGGTGGATACCCAGGATAATGTTTCTTGAGCTCTTCTGAAGTTGTTTCAGTTATGGACTTATTTTGCTGCCGCGTTAATTTGCATTGATGGGTAATTTAGACGACTAGTGTATGTAATATGCTGCTTTGTTCCCTATATTTGCACGAGTGGCGAACTTGGATGCCCAGTGGATGTAACATGTGTAATAGTCGTAATAGCCTAGCGTTAGTTGCTTGCTTATTCATTTCCTTATTGTCTTGTTTAGTTGTTTTCTTGTAGTCACTGTAGTTCTTTTTCGGCGTTTTTCTGGTGGCCTATTTTTATAAGTAGGCCACAATAACCATGGAAACACATGGACAGTTTTAACCATGGTCCTGCTACCTTTTGTAGTGACCATGGCCCTCCACGGGCTGTATGATCCTTGGGCCTTCTACGGGTCGAACGATCAATGGGCCTTCGATGGGCCGTAGGATCCATGGGCCGTCTAATCTATGGGCCTTGTATGGGTCGTATGATCGTTTCACCAAACATGGGTTGTACTATTCATGGACCAATAACGGTCTGCAAAATGGGCCACAAGCAGGCTAGAGTGGAAATCATACGTTTTATGGCCTGACCATAACGGGCCGTTAATAGGCCGTATTTGATGACGCTATGAAAACGACCCAACCGATTAACACGCCACAATCGGGACGACTATAACCACAGGCTGAATTTGGCCCACAAGCAGAAAAGGCCAGTAACGGGTCGTAAGTAACCAAATGCTGGGAATGAGCCCAAGAAAAAATGGGCCCTTAGAAGGCTGAAAGGTAACACGTGCTGGAAACGGTCCAATGGAATAATGGGTCGTTTCACCAAGGGTCGTTAATGGGCCAATTGTTACAAAGGGACTCATATGGGCCGAAAGACGTCATGGGCCATACATGGGCCGGAAGTTACAACGGGCTGGAATCATATTGGATGGCCCAAATGATGCTACTCGGCCAAATTCCGACAGGCCTTAACGGGTCGTGAGTTAGCGGGTTGTAAATGGGCTATATGCGAATAGGCCGTTAATAGGCTTTCCGTGGGCCGGCCCGCTACCTTTTGACCAAATCAAATGGGCCGGCCTTTTAACCATAATGGGCCTCTGTTGCGCTGTGCCACGTGTCGATGTATCATAGGCGCCTTCGGTACAATGAGTGGATGACATCTGTCCCAACGGTGAGCGAACACGTGGTTCCTCCAGCTAATGAGAAATTTACACATGGAAAATCCCCATTGGTCGTGGCTGTTAGCGGGTTATCAGATCCAAAAACGGACCCGATAGCTTAACGGCGACCCGTTATGGTGGATGCCACATGTCGTTCACCCT
The DNA here is from genome assembly GCF_018294505.1 of Triticum aestivum. Taxonomy (NCBI): domain Eukaryota; kingdom Viridiplantae; phylum Streptophyta; class Magnoliopsida; order Poales; family Poaceae; genus Triticum; species Triticum aestivum. The sequence goes on from NC_057807.1 coordinate 42,640,549, forward strand.
TGATGAAAGCACTTCCATGACATGCGATTTATCGTCATGAAAGTGGACACTTCTATGGTGATAATTTTGGTAATGTCATGGAACACTTCTATGACAGCACATGTATGAATATCTTGATTCTTTCATAAAATCGTCATGGATGTACATGCATGACAGAAAACGTGACCTACTATGACAAACACGTATCATCACGGAAGTGTATTTTTTTGTAGTGTATGCGCTCAAACTTAATTAGGACTGAATCTCACCATGACCTATACTAGGATAGCATGAACCAAATGAAGATTCCACCATGGAAACCTATCTTGTTGTCGGTCAAGGTGATCATGGATGTCCACACGGGCCCATGAATAAATGGGCTTGTCGCTGATAATCAGCGACATTGTGTACCGTTCGAAGACAACCACTACATGCATATGTATGGAGGTGATGTGTGCATGCATGTTTGAATACCATTTCACAACATTGATGTGGCATGTGCATCGAAAATCATACACTCCCTACATAGAGAAAGATCGGTTCATTACGTGTTGTTGTACTAGCCACTTCAACTCGATGAGAGGAATTCATGCATACACATGCATGTCTGTGTGCTCAAACTGTCTCATGCATGTCATCCCAAAGCATGACCTATATATATACTGTATTACAAGCAAAAAAATAATCCCCTCCTAAGTCAAATTAACCTCTCCCGTTGTTAGGCAAAAAGTAGTGATGGACCAAGCGGGCCCACATATGGAAAGCATCAATATCGCTGATAACCGCTTAAGTGGGTGCGAGAGGACAACCACCATTGGATCCATCTGTCCGGAGAATTCCGAATCAACGTGGAGGCTATTTTTAATGACCTGAGAAGTCACTGTCGGTGCAACAGCCGTTCGGGCGGTCATAACGAAGCTGCCCAGCCGGAGAGTTTGGCCTAAAGCCAGGCTGCCCCCGGCGGTGATGTTGTCTTTGACAATGAGACGAGCCATCAAGCCTTATCGTGACGACACAGAGGAACTCTCAATGAAAGCACCAATGTCGGTGTCAAAACCGGCGGATCTCGGGTAGGGGGTCCCGAACTGTGCGTCTAAGGCTAATGGTAACAGGAGACTGGGGACACGATGTTTACCCAGGTTCAGGCCCTCTCGATGGAGGTAATACCCTACTTCCTGCTTGATTGATCTTGATAATATGAGTATTACAAGAGTTGATCTACCACGAGATCAGAGAGGCTAAAACCTAGAAGCTAGCCTATGGTATGATTGTTGATGATGATCGTAAGTCCTACGGACTAAACCCTCCGGTTTATATAGACACCGGAGGGGTCTAGGGTTACACAGAGTCAGTTTACAGAGGAGGAGATCTACATCCGGATCGCCAAGCTTGCCTTCCACGCCAAGAAGAGTCCCATCCGGACACGGGACGAAGTCTTCTGTCTTGTATCTTCATAGTCCAACAGTCCGGCCAAAGTATATAGTCCGGCTGTCCGGATACCCCCTTATCCAGGACTCCCTCACTAGGATAAGCGTTCTAGCCAGAGTCCCTGCAGAGTGGAGTTCACCACCGTCGTCGATGTTCCGCTGCTAGAGTTCTTCCGCTGCTTCGACTTGTTCTCCTGCTTGCGTAGAGCAACTGAGGATGGCGTAGTGCCACCGTACCGATGTTATTCATTGTAATATCGGAGACCTTGTATTCATATTCGTGTAATAATAGAAAGCTGGTTTTGTTCTATGTTAAACAGTGCCGTATTCCAGAAGACTTCTCCTCGATCTCTAGGCTGGAATACGGGGCGTTCCGGTTTCTCTGAGCCGGGTTGCCACACCTGGTCATCATAAAATTGTCTTAAAAAAGAGCAATGTGCATTAGCCCCCAAGTGCCAAGTGAAATACTTGTATTGTGCCTGGGACTTATAAATAAGATGTTTGTATCATGTTATTTGCATACTGCAGGCTGAACTTAATGCCAAAGACTCCCAAGTCGCTGATCCTTAAGAGAATATTAAGTCTCAACAATTTGAAACTTCCATGGCCAAAACAGAATTGACCACTGCCTTGGCAGAGATGGAGAAGTTGAAAAAGGACTTCAAGGCTGACCAGGAAGGTTGGGAGACTCAGAAAATAGCTCTACTGAAGAGAGAAGAAGAAGTAGAAGCATCTCTTAAGCCGGTGGCTGAAGAGCTTTCAGGCTTAAAACGTCAAATAAATACCATGATAGCTGCCATCTTCTGTAAGTAAATTTATCTCAAGTTGTCACCACCAATGCATTGTAATAACCATTCATTCGGCTTATAAATGTACTTGGTAATACAGGCTCTAGAATCGCCCATCTTGGTGCAGATATGCGCGTGAAGCTGAAAGCCGCCTACACTCTGATAGAGCAATTGTATACTGGCGCGCAATGAGCTATCTCTGCAGTTTCGCATAAGAAGCAACCACCAACCCTCATCAAGGACATGCTGGAGAAGTTATTTGTGCTTCCCCAATGGGTTGTGGATCTTAAACGATCAGCTGCAAGAGTCGGTGCCATCATTGCGCTAACACGGGCAAGGCGTGGCAAGCAGATCTTGACCCGGAAGACTTCGCCAATGGCTGCTCCAGTGTAAAGGAGGGCAGGTCTCCCTTCAGTACTGAGGACCTTGCATCAATAGCAAGAGAAATGCACCCTTTAGCAAGCAAATTAGCTGAAGACACCGACCTATCCCATTATCAGGCGGTTTATGATGCTGACAACAAGAAGGTTAAAGCGCCGATTCATGAATCCCAGGACCTTACTCCTCCAATTCGTAAGCACACTGTTGCCCCTGACATTGACCCATCAACACTTATTGATGACGAAGTTCTATTCAAAGCTTTGACTGGGATCACTTGGGCAACCTATGAATTCCAACCAATGGGTGAAGAGGAAGACGATGAACCAGTGCAAGATGACCCGGAACCCTCTACCCGCCAATGTCAAGACCAGTAATCCGAAGGCCGGCTTAACATCTGCCAGTTTAAATTCTTCATGCATCAAACACTTATTCTTATGGGCCATTCGATGCCTTGTAATAGGCTAGCTTGAAAACAATGATATGCCATGCCATCGTGCATGTTGATTTGCATAACACTTATGAGATGTTTGATCTTATTTGATGAGCCACTGTTTATGCTCATAATCATTGTCAACTTTGATGATCATGCTATCATAAACCCTACATACAAACAGAGAACAAGTGCCTTGCTGGTTTGCCCCAAGGCGGGTCATAATGCCCCATATAAAAAACCACTGGTGACTGCATCGTCCATAACCAGGGCCGGTTTAACAAAACCTCATATAATCATAACAAAATAAATATCATACATGTGATACTTATGCGTATTGCCGGCTTACCATGCCACATGCAGTAAGGATAATAGCCCAGACTCAGAGCGCAGCGCTCTGTGCAATGTATTCATACTACCCGCTTTACAAAGTCATAGACAACAAAGGGTAACATCCCAAATCTTTAGAGTACAGAACTCTAAACATATGATCATCATACACTAGCGACTTAACGTCCAAAGCTAGGCTGGGTTAGCAAAACACCGGATATTTTCAAATAAAGATCAAGGCAACATGGCCCGAATCAACTTTTTCAACCATATATCAATATGGTACAAACATAACTCACCAAAAAAGATTCAAAGTGAATATAAACCAGAAAAACAAGGCATTCAAAGGCTACCAAGCCTCAACATCAAGTGATATTCAAGGGCCACACAGCCACTGAGTTACTCCTTAATTCAAACCTTTAAGTCGGGCCTCACATGACCAATCGTTGTTTTAACTTTGACAAGTTCAGGGTCTTTATAAGATTGACTGTCAACAGTACAATAAGTCATTCCAGGATTACTTGATCAGAGTGGCAAGCATACAAGGGTAGGACACCACTGATTTTTAGTGAATACACCTGGCATCCAAGCCTATTACTAAGCCCACAAGTAATATTTTGATCTAGGCGTACAAGCCAGACTAGCAGGGCAGTCATAGCTATGCTCAATGAGCAAGAAGCCCACAAGTATTTTGCAATCAAGGCATACAAAATGGATCAAAAGGGTAATCATAGCTATGCTCAATGAGCAGGAAGCCCCCAAGTGACCTTATGAAGTGACAATAAAGACTCCGATTCTTAGAAATGAAATGACAGAGACCCTGAATCAATAGGGATGCCGGCTTTATTATACTAATCATAATATATACATTGGTAAAATTATGTACATCACAAGAGTCGGTGGCTCAGGTGTAATAAGGCCGAAGATGAGGAATATTCCACGGCCGGTGGGTCTCCTCCTCCGACGTGCATGTGTCCTTGTGGTCTCGAACATCGATAAGGTAGTATGACCCGTTGTTTAGATTTTTGCTGACCACAAAAGGCCCTTCCCAAGGTGTGGATAACTTGTGCATGTCAGTTTGATCCTGGATGAGCCGGAGCACCAAATCTCCTTCTTGAAAGGTCCTGGCTTTAACCCAGCGGCTGTGATAACGACACAGATCTTGCTGGTAAATCGCTGAACGGCTTTCTCAAGGTCACGCTCCTCATCCAAAAGGTCAATAGCATACTAAGGTGCTTTCTCATTCTCAGCTTCAACATAAGCTGCCACACGAGGTGAGTCACGACGTATGTCACTGGGAGAACCGCCTTTGCTCCATAAACCATGAAGAAAGTCGTGTACCCCATAGATCTGTTTGGGGTGGTATTGATACTCCAAAGCACTGAGAGAAACTCTTCCACCCAACAACCCGGCATCCTCTACAAAGGGACCATAAGCCGGGGTTTGATACCTCTCAGGACTTCTTGATTGGCTCTTTCAGCTTGACCATTAGACTATGGGTGAGCCACTGACGACACATCAAGCCGGATATCCTCTTGTTGACAGAATTCTTTCATTGCACCCTTAGACAGATTAGTACCATTATCACTAACGATACTATGAGGGTATGCACAACAAAAGATCACCATTTTGATGAATTGAACCGCCGTTGCTGCACCACATTTGCTGACCGGCGCAGCTTCAACCCACTTTGTAAATTTGTCAACAGCTACCAGGAGATGAGTCTTTTTGTCCTTGGACCTTTTAAAAGGCCCAACCATATCCAGCCCCCAGACTGCAAATGGCCAAGTAATTGGAATCATCCTCAATTCTTGAGCCGGCACATGAGCTTGCCTTGAAAATTTCTGACAGCCATCACATTTACTGACCAGATCTTCCTCATCAGCATGAGCCGTCAGCCAATAAAACCCATGACGAAAGGCTTTAGCAACGAGAGATTTAGAGCTGGCATGATGGCCGCAATCTCCTTCATGAATCTCCCATAGAATTTCACGACCCTATGCTACCTCTTGAGCATGCGTTGGTTTTTCCCTTGAAGAGGAAAGGGTGATGCAGCAAAGTAGCGTAAGTATTTCCCTGAATTTTTCAGAACCAATGTATCAATCTAGTAGGAGGCTCCTCAATAGTCCCACGCACCTACACAAACAAACAAGAACATCACAACCAACACGATAAAGGGGTTGTCAATCCCTTCACGGTAACTTACGAAAGTGAGATCTGATAGAGATAATAAGATAAGATAAATATTGGTATTTTTTATGATATAGATTGGAAAATAAAAGATGCTAATAAAAGTAGATGGAAAACTTGTATGATAAAATATAGACCCGGGGGCCATAGGTTTCACTAGTGGCTTCTCTCAAGATAGCATAAGTATTACGGTGGATGAACAAATTACTGTCAAACAATTGATAGAAAAGTGCATAGTTATGAGAATATCTAGGCATGATCATGTATATAGGCATCACGTCCGCAACAAGTAGCTCGAAATGATTCTGCATCTACTACTATTACTCCACACATCGACTAACTCCTGCCTGCACTAGAGTATTAAGTTCATAAGAACAGAGTAACGCATTAAGCAAGATGACATGATGTAGAGGGATAAACTCATGTAATATGATATAAACCCCATCTTTTTATCCTCGGTGGCAACAATACAATACGTGCCTTGTTACCCCTGCTGTCACTCGGAAAGGACACCGCAAGATTGAACCCAAAGCTAAGCAGTTCTCCTATTGCAAGAAAGATCAATCTAGTAGGTCAAACCAAACTGATAATTTGAAGAGACTTGCAAAGAGAACCAATCATACATACAAGAATTCAGAGGAGATTCAAATATTTCTCATAGATAAACTTGATCATAAACCCACAATTCATTGGATCTCGACAAACAAACCACAAAAAGAGTTACATCGAATAGATCTCCAAGAAGGCCAAGGAGAACTTTGTATTGAGATTCAAAGAGAGAGAAGAAGCCATCTAGCTAATAATTATGGCCCTCCATGGTCGATTCCCCCTCCGGCGGAGCGACGAAGAAGGCTCCAAGATGGGATCTCGCGGATACAGAAGGTTGCGGCGGTGGAAATAATTTCTCGTGGTGCTCCTGGATGTTTTCGGGGTCCGTGGATATATATAGGAGGAAGAAGTATGTCGGTTGATGCTCGAGGGGCCCACGAGGTTGGGGGTGCGCCCACCACCTTAGGGCGTGTCGGGCACCCTCGTGGCCGCCTCGACCGCTTCTTGACATCCACTCCAAGTCTCTTGGATTGCGTTTGTTCCAAAAAGATCGCTCCCAAAGTTTTCATTCCGTTTGATATTCCTTTCCTTCAAAACACTGAAATAGGCAAAAAACAGCAATTCGGGCTGGGCCTCTGGTTAGTAGGTTAGTCCAAAAAATGATATAAAAGTGTAGAGTAAAGCCCATAAACATCCAAAACGGGTAATATAATAGCATGGAACAATCAAAAATTATAGATACGTTTGAGACGTATCAAGCATCCCCAAGCTTAATTCCTGCTCGTCCTCGAGTAGGTAATGATAAAAACAGAATTTTTGATGTGGAATGCTACCTAGTATAATTCTCAATGCAATTTTCTTTATTGTGGCATGATTGTTAAGATCCAAATGATTCAAGATAAAAGCTTATAAAACATAAAAATATTAATACTTGAAGCATACTAACAAATAATCATGTCTTATGAAAATAGCGTAGCCAAAGAAAGCTTATCCCTACAAAATCATATAGTTAGGCCATGCTTCATTTTCATTACACAAAATACTCCCATCATGCACAACCCCGGTTTCAGCAAATCAATTGGTTCATATTTTTTAACGCGCTTCAGCTTTTTCAACTCTTACGCAATACATGAGCGCAAGCCATGGACATAGCACTATATGTGGTATATGGTGGTGGTTGTGAAGACAAAAAGGGATAAGATAGTCTCACATCAACAAGGCGTATCAAAGGGCTATGGAGATGCCCATTAATAGATATTAATATTAGTGAGTAGGGATTGCCATGCAACGGATGCACTAGAGCTATAAATATATGAAAGCTCAACAAAAGAAACTAAGTGGGTGTGCATCCAACTTGCTTGCTCACGAAGACCTAGGGCGTTTTGAGGAAGCCCATCATTGGAATATACAAGCCAAGTTCTGTAATGAAAAATTCCCACTAGTATATGAAAGTGACAACATAGGAGACTCTCTATCATGAAGATCATGGTGCTATTTTGAAGCACAAGTGTGGAAAAGAGATAGTAGCATTGTGCCTTCTCTCTTTTTCTCTCATTTTTTTATTTGATGGGTTTCTTTGGCCTCTTTTTTGTATGGGCTTCTTTGGCCTCTTTTATTTTATAAAGTCCGAAGTCTCACCCCGACTTGTGGGGGAATCATAGTCTTCATCATCCTTTCCTCACTTGGGACAATGCTCTAATAATGAAGATCATCACACTTTTATTGATTTACAGCTCAAGAATTACAACTCAATACTTAGAACAAAATATGACTCTATGTGAATGCCTTCGGCGGTGTACCGGGATATGCAATGAATCAAGAGTGACATGTATGAAAAATTATGATGGTGGCTTGCCACAAATACGATTGTCAACTACATGATCATGCAAAGAGCAATATTACAATCATGGAGCATCTCATAATAAACGGAACAGTGGAAAGTTGCATGGCAATAAATATCGGAATGGCTATGGAAATGCCATAATAGGTAGGTATGGTGGCTGTTTTGAGGAAGGTAAATAATGGGTGCATGATATCGCTGAAGGTTGCGCGGCATAATAAAGGCTAGCAAAGTGGAAGGGTGAGTGTGCGTATATCCATGGACGCACATTAGTCATAAAGAACTCATATACTTATTGCAAAAGTCTACTTGCCCTCGAAGCAAAGTACTACTACGCATGCTCCTAGGGGAAGGTTTGGTAGGAGTTAACCATCGCATGATCCCGACCTCCACTCATAAGGAAGGCAATTAAAAGAGCACCCCATGCAATAAATTTGTCACACAACTTTTACCATACGTGCATGCTACGGGACTTGCCAACTTCAACACAAGTATTTCTCAATTTCACAATTACCCAACTAGCATGACTCTAACATTACCACCTTTATATCTCAAAACAATTATCAAGCATCAAATTGATCATAGTTTTTAATGCACTTTCTATGATAGTTTTTATTATACCCAACTTGGATGCTCATCCTTCTAGGAACAAATTTATAACCATAGAAAATACCATGCTGTTCTAAAAGACTCTCAAAATAATATAAGTGAAGCATGAGAGATCAACAATTTCTTCAAAATAAAGCCACCGCCGTGCTCTAGAAAATATAAGTGAAGCACATAGAGCAAAACTATCTAGCTCAAAAGATATAGGTGAAGCACATACAATATTCTAATAAATTCTAAATCATGTGGGTCTATCCCAAAAGGTTTGTACAGCAAGGATGACTGTGGTAAACTAAAAAGCAAAGACTCATATCATACAAGACGCACCAAGCAAAACACATATCATGTGTCGAATAAAAATATAGCTCAACATAAAGTTACCGATAGACCAAGACGAAAGAGGGGATGCCTTCCGGGGCATCCCCAAGATTAGGCTTTTGGTTGTCCTTGAATATCTTGGGGTTCCATGGGCATCCCCAAGCTTAGGCTTTTGCCACTCCTTATTCCATAGTCCATCAAATCTTTACCCAAAACTTGAAAACTTCACAACATAAAACTCATCAGGAAATCTCATAAGCTCCGTTAGTGCAAGAAAGAAAAACCACCACATAAGGTACTGTAATGAACTCATTCTTTATTTATATTTTTATTAAACCTACTGTATTCCAACTTCTCTATGGTTCATACCCCCCGATACTAGCCATAGATGCATCAAAATAAGCAAACAAGACACTAAAAACAGAATCTGTCAAAAACAGAACAGTCTGTAGCAATCTGTAACTTTCGAATACATATGGAACTACATAAATCCTACGAAAATAGGAATTACTAGGAAATTTGTCTATTGATATACAGCAAAAAGAATCAACGCAAAATCACGTTTCTGTTATTTATTGAATTTTTTCTCGTGCGTGAAAAGTTTCTGTTTTTAGCAGAGTCAAATTAACTATCACCGTAAGTTATCCGATAGGTTCTACTTGGCACAAACACTACTTAAAACATGAAAACACATCTAAACAGAAACTATATGAAATATTTATTACTAAACAGAGGCAAAAAGCAAAAAACAAAAATAAAATTGGGTTGCGTCCCAACAAGCGCTATCGTTTAACGCCCCTAGCTAGGCATAAAAGCGAGGATAGATTTAAGTATTGCCATCTTTGGCATTCAATTCTTCAATAGAACACTTATAACCCATATGACTTTACTTATTTTTGGTAATGATTAAACTCTTAGGTAATAAATCAAGATATTCATTTGTAGCAAAAGGTTCCTTAATAAGAGCGAAGAAATTGGATTGAATACTTATCATTTGAGATCCGCATTTCCTTACTAGAAGATTCACCCCTATTTTTGGGAACATACATTAATTTAGCAATTTTTGTAGGAGGAGTTGGAGTATTTTTCATGGATGAAAAGGCAGACCCTAAATTAGTAATAATATCCTCAAGTTTACCGATTCTTGTGGAATCTTGATCTATCCTGTCATTAACTATAGGTTCCTTCTCTTTAAAACTTTTCAAAGTAACTCCAACCTTAGATCCATATTGAGTAATTTGGTTTTGGATCTTTTTATCTAAATTTTCAATTAACTTGATAGTAGCAACTTTATTTTCAATCATTTCAAGCCTTTGCATCACATGTTCTAAAGTTAAAACTGTTCCGTTAACCAAAAGAGGCGGTAGACCGAACAAATTTGTCATGGCATTATAAGCATCAAAAGTATGGCTACCCAAAAAATTCCCTCCGGTAATGGTATCAAGAATGTATCTATTCCAAGGGGTAATGCCTACATAAAAATTGCGAAGAAGAATGGAAGTAGATTGCTTCCTAGTAGATCTATTTTGAGCATTGCAAATTCTATGCCAAGCATCTTTTAGATTTTCTCCCTCCCTTTGTTTAAAATTAAGAACTTCATGATCGGGAGTATTAATGATGATAGGAGGACTAGCCATGATAACGAGATAAACAACTAACACACGAGCACACAAGAGGCAAGCAAAAAAGCGAGGGGAATGGGAAAGAGAGGGCGAATAAAACGTCAAGGGTGAATTGGGGGAGAGGAAAATGAGAGGCAAATGGCAAATAATGTAATGCGAGGGAGATGAGTTTGTGATGGGTACTTGGTATGTATTGACTTGAGCAAAGACCTCTCCGACAACGGCGCCAGAAATCCTTCTTGCTACCTCTTGAGCATGTGTTGGTTTTTCCCTTGAAGAGGAAAGGGTGATGCAGCAAAGTAGCATAAGTATTTCCCTCAGTTTTTGAGAACCAAGGTATCAATCCAGTAGGAGGCTCCTCAAAAGTCGCACGCACCTACACAAACAAACAAGAACCTCGCAACCAACGTGATAAAGGGGTTGTCAATCCCTTCACAGTAAGTTGCGAAAGTGAGATCTGATAGAGATAATAAGATAAGATAAATATTTTTGGTATTTTTTATGATATAGATTGGAAAATAAAAGATGCAAATAAAAGTAGATGGAAAACTTGTATGATAAAAGATAGACCCGAGGACCATAGGTTTCACTAGTGGCTTCTCTCCGGATAGCATAAGTATTACGGTGGGTGAACAAATTACTGTCGAGCAATTGATAGAAAAGTGCATAGTTATAAGAATAGCTAGGCATGATCATGTATATAGGCATCACGTCCGCAACAACTAGATCGAAACGATTCTGCATCTACTACTATTACTCCACACATCGACCGACTCCTGCCTGCATCTAGAGTATTAAGTTCATAAGAACAGAGTAACGCATTAAGGAAGATGACATGATGTAGAGGGATAAACTCATGCAATATGATATAAACCCCATATTTTTATCCTCGATGGTAACAATACAATACGTGCCTTGCAGCCCAACACCGCAAGATTGAACCCAAATCTAAGAACTTCTCCCATTTCAAGAAAGATCTATCTAGTAGGCTAACAAAACTTAGAATTTGAAGAGACTTGCAAAGATAACCAATTATACATAAAAGAACTCAGAGGAGATTCAAATATTTCTCATACATAAACTTGATCATAAACCCACAATTCATCGGATCTCGACAAACACACTGCAAAAAGAGTTACATCGAATAGATCTCCAAGAAGATCAAGGAGAACTTTGTATTAAGATTCAAAGAGAGAGAAGAAGCCATCTAGCTAATAACTATGGACCCGCAGGTCTATGGTAAACTACTCACGACTCATCAGAGAGGCCTTTGAGATGATGTAGAGGCCCTCCATGGTCGATTCCCCCTCCAGCGGAGCGCCGCCGAAGGCTCCAAGATGGGATCTCGCGGATACAGAAGGTTGCGGCGGTGGAAATAATTTCTCATGGTGCTCCTGTATGTTTTCAGGGTCCGTGGATATATATATGAGGAAGAAGTATGTCAGTTGACGCTCGAGGGGCCCACAAGGGTGGGGGCGTGCCCACCCCCTTAGGGCGCGCCGGGCACCCTCGTGGCTGCCTTGCCCGCTTCTTGACGTCCACTCCAAGTCTCCTGGATTGCGTTTGTTCCAAAGATACCACTCCCGAAGGTTTCATTCCGTTTGGATTCTATTTGATATTCCTTTCCTTCGAAACACTAAGATAGGCAAAAAAAATAGCAATTCGGGCTGGGCCTCCGGTTAGTAGGTTAGTCCCAAAAATGATATAAAAGTGTATAGTAAAGCCCGTAAACATCCAAAACGGGTAATATAATAGCATGGAACAATAAAAAATTATAGATACGTTGGAGACGTATCACGCTCCTCGGGAGAAATGCATCGTTGAAACACCCGTGTAACACTGCATCTGTGTAGCTCACCATTGATAATAGTCATTGACTTAGACCTCGGGGTTATCTTCCTGGACAAGGTTTCATCCTCATGTAACTCGCCTCGGGTCATATAAACCAAATAAGGAATAGTCCAATCAGGAATAACATGGAGAGCCGCCACCAACTATAGGCCATTTAACGAATGGGTTATGCAAAACATCGAGGAAAACATTAGGGGGTACCGTCTTATGCTGAAATCCTAGCTGGCTTAAAGCATCAGCAACTTCATTTTTCCTGTGATCAACATGCTCCACTGGATAACCTTTGAAATGACCAGCAATAGTATCAACCTCTCGGTGATAAGCCGCCATGATTGGATACTCTGAATCCCAAGTTCCTGATACCTGCTGAGCCACCAAGTCTGAGTCGCCAAAACAACTCACCCGGCTTAGATTCATCTCTTTATCCATCCTAAGACCATGGAGTAAGGCTTCATACTCAGCTGCATTGTTAGTACAAGGGAACATCAACCTTAAAACATAACAAATTTATCACCTCGCGGGGAAGTCAATATAACTCCAGCCCCTGAGCCTTCCAACTGCCTGGATCCATCAAAGTGAATATTCCAATATGTGTTATCCGGCTTATCCTCAGGCATGTGCAATCCGGTCTAGTCATTGATGAAATACACAAGTACTTGAGACTTTATAGCCGTCTGAGGCATATACTTCAAGCCATGGGTGACGGTGTCCTGCACCATGGGGTACTCACCACGTCGTCTCCCGATCAGTTGGATTGGGCCGAGGACCCCCATGGCCGTATACTCATGGGCCAGTTTGGACAGCTGCCGCATACAAGGAAGATTCCACAAGACTATCAAGACAAGGACTCCTCCCCCACCGGCGTATTCAGATAGGACTCTTGTTATCCTAGGCCTCTTGTGAATTATATAAACCAGGGCTAGGCTAGTCGATAAAAATAATACCACAATCATAACCTCATAGGCTAGACTTCTAGGGTTTAGCCATTACAATTTCGTGGTAAATCAACTCTTGTAATACTCATATTCATCAAGATGAATCAAGCAGGAAGTAGGGTATTACCTACATAGAGAGGGCGCGAACCTGGGTAAACATTGTGTCCCCCGCCTCCTGTAACCATTAGCCTTAGACGCACATTTCGGGCCCCCTACCCGAGATCTGCCGGTTTTGACACCGACATTGGTGCTTTCATTGAGAGTTCAGTTGTGTGATTGGCAAAGGATCAATGGCTCGACTGCAGATCAACTGCGATGTCGACTTCTTCATCACTGGCTCGACTGGTCACCTTGGCTTGACTGAGGACTTTGTCGTACCTCTGATCGTCATGTTAGGATGAGGGCTTTCATCAACATCAACTCCGATGTCTATCAAGATCATGGAGGAATCATCCATGGAGCTCGGGGGCTCAACGAACATTGCCCAGGGGCGACCATGCTGTTTTCTAGACAACGAACTTGTATCCGCCGCCACCGCCTCCTCAAGTGTCATTTTAATGATTGCTTCGGTGTAATTGTGCGGAATTGAGTCTACAACAACCCTAGAAAATTTCGTCGAGTTCCGATGGAGGAATCTCTGGCAATCTACGATATACCGGAGCCCTGTCAAATCTGGACAGGAATCTGGACGAGTTTAGGACATGGTCTCCAGAGCCTAGCTCGGAGGTCCTTTGGAAGATCCAACCGTTCAACTTCTGCGGAATTCCCATATCTACCACCCCTCAATATTTCAGCTTGATCCGACCGTCCAAACTCCAGGAACCTTCCGATTAGTGCATCACTTTTCGGGTCTGTTTTCTGCGCGAGAATGAATCCGACCCGAATTCATCCTTTTTATGAACGGGATTTCGGACATCCTTTTTGAAGGAAGTTTTGTATGGGGTATTGTGTTTTGTTCCCAAACACATCCCACTAATTTTAAAGTCTTTTCCAATATGATCTTCGCCATCACGCTGGTGTCAAACCAGCCTGACAACGTTGCTCTACGGCTGCCGACCTGCGCTAGACACGTTGTCCCTTTGCTGAGCCGAGCTCAACTTCTTCGGATCATTATCTCGGCAAGCCGAACAATAGTTCGGCATCGTGAAGGATAAATCGTCACCAACATCACCGCCCCATGGATTACACGAGCGGGCACATCGACATCGCCGTACGGTCACTTTATTAAGCTAGCATTGACCACGTCACAAGTTACGACCTGCATCGGCATGGCCGAACTTTTGCTTCATCAAGACGATGTCCATCACGCCGAACTACTTCAACACCTCGGCTGACATGGAAGTTGCAACATGTCCTCACCGACCTGCTCCGTCTCCTCATCCGGACCGGGGGCTTCGTCATCCCTTCATCGACCTACTCCAGAGACTTCGGCGTCGTCAACCGACCAACTTCGTCACGTTAGCTGGACCAGGGGATTTGCCTTAGCAAGTCATCCTTTGCCAACATCGCCACGCCGCGGCTCCATCGCTCACCAGGCAATGGGTGTGCATATCAAGTAACAATTTCGGGAGTAACCTTTTTTCAGACTGCTACAACAGATAAACCAGGTGCTATTAATCCTAGTAATTTTTTCATGCTTGGGTTTATTTTTTCGAAAAATTATTACTTTGATTTGTTCCATCATCTGTATACAGGTCTATTAAATGATGGCCCCATTAATGATGGTTGCGTGATGGTTCGGTATGTCTTTGGGTCTGTAGTTCGGAAAACGCCACATCTGGAGCCCGGACTGCCCTGCAAATTCAGGCTTTGTCATGCCTTCACAGTGTCACGCC
Source organism: Triticum aestivum (assembly GCF_018294505.1). NCBI lineage: Eukaryota > Viridiplantae > Streptophyta > Magnoliopsida > Poales > Poaceae > Triticum > Triticum aestivum. The sequence goes on from NC_057807.1 coordinate 42,655,630, forward strand.
GACACCCTGCATCGACATTGGCGTCGGCACCAGGTAATCGATTTTGACTGCATTACATGGTCACTACTTCGGAATGCCGAACTCCTTGCTCGGACACCTCGGGCTTGGGGGCTGGGACCTCGGCCATGTCGAGGACTGCGAACCTTGTCGGATCTGTCACAGATCAATGGGCATCTTCGTCTCGCCACAAGCCCGAATTGCGTAATCAACACCGAGCATGTTAACCAGCTAAGTCGCTTTCATGCTCAAAGACTTTCTATATTAAATTTTGTTCGGTTCGACCAAGCATTATACTTTTTTGGCAAAAAGTTGTTTGTGACACAATTCCTTGTCAAAACTTTGTTTGTGACACACAAATTCAAATACCCCATTTAATTGGGGGCTTCCTTTATGAAGCCTTTCCTCTTGCATATGATTATACTTGTAATGGCTTCGTTCCTTGTTCGTGTATTATGCTACAATATGCACCATATTGACTTAAGTGTTCCGCAAGCTGGGTTGCCTTGCTCATGTTGTCAGTGTCAAAACCGGCGGATCTCGGGTAGGGGGTCCCGATCTGTGCGTCTTAGGCTGATGGTAACAGGAAGCGAGGGACACAATGTTTAACCAGGTTCGGGCCCTCTCGATGGAGGTAAAACCCTACTTCCTGCTTGATTAATATTGAAGATATGTGGAATACAAGAGTAGATCTACCATGAGATCATAGAGGCTAAACCCTATGAGCTAGCCTATGATGGTATGATTGTAATTGTGATCGTCCTTCTAAGGACCATGCTCTCCGGTTTATATAGACACCGGAGAGCTAGGGTTTACATGGAGTCGGTTACAGGGAAGGAAACATAATATCCAGATTGCCAAGCTTGTCTTCCACGCAAAGGAGAGTCCCATCCGGACACGAGCCGAAGTCTTGAGTCTTGTATCTTGATGCTTCTATAGTCCGGATGATGTATATAGTCCAGCTGTCCAGGTACCCCCTTATCCAGGACTCCCTCAATAGCCCCTGAACCAGGCTTCAATGACGATAAGTCCGGCACACAGTCTTGTCTTCCGCATTGCAAGGCGGGTTCCTCCTTCCGAATACTCCATGGTTCCCATCATGATGAACAGTGTTCGGCATCTTCATCAATGTTGTACTCCTCGACTTCAGTGTATCAGTAATGATCATTTCCACGTGTCGAGCGAATGTGAGGAGTCGAGGCATTTTTGCATTTGCCACCTCCGGCCCTTTGGGCTAGCCATCTATTTGGAGAGACGGGGATTCCCAGATCCAAATCTCACTCTCCCTCCTCGAGCAAGCATCCAACAGAGCGCCCAGAAAAAACCATTCCAGCATGGCCGGTCGTTGCAGCTCTTCTGCTTGCTCTCTTTGCCCCAAGCCGAGAGACTGGGAGTGTGTTCAGTTTCTCACAGCTGTTTCATAAAGTTACAAACTCAAGGGCTCCTCCCGCCGGCATTCATGGTCCCTGTTCGAGCTGGAGTTGCCACCTATAACGGCGGAGAACAAGCGGAGAAATCCCCCAATCTGTCTCCAGAGGAGCGAATATGCTTAATTCCGCATCTGTTAAGGGGCGTCGGGTTTCCTATTCATCCATTCCTTCGTGGGCTTCTGGAGTTCTACGGCCTCCAGCTGCACAATTTTACCCTAGCCTCCATACTGCATATAGCAGGGTACGTTGCCCTTTGTGAGCCATTTCTAGGCTGTGAGGCTCATTTCGTATTGTGGAAGAAGTTGTTCTGCCTTGGCCCCCGCAACTAGGGAGAATCCCTATGTCAAGTGGGCGGGGCCGAAGTATGGCGTATTGCTGAGACCGGATACCTGTTCGGTACTCCCAAGAAGGCTCCAGAAAACTGGGCTTCAGAGTGGTTTTATATTGACGACGCTCCCCTTCCGGATCCAGTCCGGACAGGACTCCCCAAGTTTAGTAACTCCCCGCCGAGGGCACGTCCAAGCTGGCGCCCCCGACGCCCTCAAGAAGAGGATTCCAGGGAAGTACATTTCCTGATGAATAGGATAAAGTTACTGGCCAAATCCGGACTGACGATAGTCGAGGTGATGGTAGTATGCATAATGTGGGGAGTGCAACCGCTTCAATATTGGAACAATCCCATGTGGCACTACAACGGGACAGACAATGCCACCCGCTGCGGCCGTAAGGGTCCGGACTCCCCCACCGCTTTGGCGAGGATACTGTCCGACCTGTACAAAGGAGAAGAGGAAGAATTCCTCCATATCAAACCACAGGACGGATTCTCCATGTACATTCCCCCAAACTGGGTAAGTCGTCATTTATTTTACCGCTTCACTTATTGTGGCATTCTTTGCTAAAGTTGCCTGTGTTGATATTTCCAAGTAGGAACTGAGGAGGGACGTGGAAGGAATCACCAGCCCTTCTCCGCAGCCAGAGGACCCCCAAAGGGCCCTCGATCCAGGACTCGAAGAAGACCCAGATGCGGCGGTGGAGCTTGTCGACGAGATATTTTATCGGACGAGCCATGACGGCGTCCCAGTGGCTATTACTGCCGATTATTCCGGACTGTTACCTTCATCGCGTGTAAGCCAAGCCGAAAACTCGATCCTCCAAAGAGAATTCTTTCCTGATGTCACACCTTATCCCTGATATGTCGTGCTTTTGCAGAAGCGACGTTCGGAGCGCAGGGCAGAGCCCCTAGGGACCCGTCAGCCACAGCCATCCGGATTGGGCAGGCTCAAGAGGAAGGTGATTAGAGCCGACACGCCTCTACAGAGGTAAGAAAACAACATGTCATGCAATTTTGTTGTCATTTGAAGTATAACAGCGCCCTTCGTACATCTTGGCAGGAAGAGGAGTATCCGGACTGTATCCGGAGATCCTGCCAACCACGCCTCCACCAGTCGGGCTCCAAGACCAACTTCGAGAGAGGAGGCGGACGTAGGGCCGACGCCTCATAGTCCTCCAATAGAAGACGCAGATATGCTCTCTGCCACCAATTCGGAGGTAGAGAGCACCATGGATCATCAGAGTTGATGGGTCGTGCTTCGCAACAACATCTTTTCCGAAGAGGCGTTTAATGCCTTCAATTCTGGAGACGCATACATCCGAGCTGCTCAAAGCGGACTTGCTCGGGCGACAGTCCAGTATACCAAAGATATACGGGTAAGAAAGCTTGATGAGCATATATATAGTAGTAGCCCCTGAGACTTGAAACGGTTGAAACAACAGTTTTAAGTATCAATTCATGCGCAGGTTCTTGTTGATAAGAACGAGCAATTGTCTTGGGAGCTAGAGGAGTGCAAGACTCAACTAAGGGCCACAGTTGCCAAGCTAGAGGAATCCCAGAAGGCCTCGTGCGGTAATATTTATCTGAATTATATGAAAATGCACCCGCTAGCAACCGGCTAGTATGACAAATTTAACAAAGAGTTCTGTAGACAACCCCAGAGTAAATACAGAGGGCGGCGGGGAGGACGAGTCGCATCTCCAGAGGCAACTAGAGGCCGGTGAGCGCATCCTGACGCAATTGAAGCATGATAAGAATATGCTCGACGATGCCAATGTTCGGCTGGACGTGGAATTGAAAGACGTCCGCGCACACCTAGCGGATTCCGTGAAGGAGAACAAAGCGCATCCTGACACCTAGCGGCATTTATTGTATGTGCCTAAACGAACTGTAGTATAGTTCGGCGAGGAAGCATATTGAAAAATTTATGTTTGCAGGAATGCTGACGGGTTGCCCTGAGGAGGAGATGCCCGCTTCTGCAGGTGATTTACTGCAGGACCTCTCACAACTACATGAGCGAGCTCGGCAGGTGATGCAGGGCATTGCGTGATCTTTGTGGCCATCAAGCTCTCTGCCAAAGGGCATGGGGGGCTTGTGGACATGCTTCAGGGAGCACGACAGCGCTTCCGTTTGTGGAAGATATCCGCCTGCCGGCAAGGTGCAAGAGAAGCATGGGCGATGGTGAAGACGCGCTACACCAAGCTGGACCCGAACCATATGGCCAAAGTTGGACTGGCCGGGCCAGATGGGCAAGAAATTCCCGTGAGTCTGGTATATGACCAGGTGGTGTTAGCCGCAAAGTATTCTCAACAGGATTGTAAGTTAGATAGCCTGTTGGATGGTATAGAGGATGAATATAATCAGTCCAAGTGACTGTGTAATTTGATGGACATAAGTAGCCCCTAGCCGGCTTTAAAATCATTTGTCATGGCGGACATTTTCGCTTCAGCCCCTGGATCCTAAAGTTCGGGGTGTGTCCGAATACCCGCTCGGTTATATAAAACCGGAGTATGCGTGGAGACCAGGCGTAGGGGTCATAAGTGCTTGAACAGACAAGTACCCAACTAGTTATGTTATATTGCATGGTTAGCAAGAAACATCTTCCAGGGAGAATAGTTCCGTTAAGGGTTCCTTTCCCTGGGTAAGCATGTGTCAAGGCACATGTCCGGACTGCGAACAAAGCGCATGATACAAAACTTCTGGGGATTAATGTTATATTAAAAGAAGACATCTTTTGTTCACCGACCGAATATTCTCTTAAGGAAACTAGCTTTCGGCTTCACCCAGTCTGAGGTACACATCCGGCTCAACCGGCAATAACAATCCCAGAGGTGCTCCCCTTATGCCCTAGCCAAATTAACGCGAACGTAGGGCATAAACACAGGAGCCAGGCAACCCAGCTTGGCCACGTCTTAAGTCATATGGATGCATATAATGGTGAAGAAAAGGCACACATGGAAAAAGAAACGCATGTGTGATGGGTAAGAAGCCCTTAAAGTAATTTATCTTAAGCTTCCGTATAGGAAGCCCCCAGGTAAAGTTTACACACATAGTGCGGCCGGAATAATCTGGGAATCCGCACTGTATGAAATATTTGTGCGAAAAGAAAGAGATTGAGAAAAGAAAAAGGGAGGGAGCATAACTGAAAAAGGAGGGTTAAGGAGACAAACACTAAGTTCGGCGCTAGGCCTAGAATCTCCGGAGTCTGGCCGCGTTCCATGGGTTCGGCTTGAGTCTGTTATCGGATGCATTACGTAGGCGATACACTCCTCCAATGAGAACTTTGTCGATGATGAAGGGCCCTTCCCACTTGGGTTTGAGCTTGTCCTTCTTCTTCTCTCGCAAGCGTAGAACGAGTTCGCCAATATTATAAGTTTTGGCCCACACTTCTCTGCTTTGGTATCGTCGAGCCTATTGCTAATAGAATGCAGAACGGGCCTTAGCGACATCGCCCTCCTCCTCTAGGGCATCCAAATTATCCTGCCAATCTAACTCGGCTTCCTTCTCTTCGTACATGTGTACGCGTGGCGAATCATGTATTATGTCGCATGGTAGTACTGCTTCCATGTCGTACACCATAAAAAAGGGGGTGTATCCGGTGGTGCGATTCGGCGTGGTCCGCAGCCCCCGGAGTACGGAGTCGAGCTCCTCGACCCATTGAGTATCCAACTCTATCAAGGATCGCACTAGTCTGGGTTTGATGCCGCTCATAATAAGACCGTTTGCCCGTTCGACCTGGCCATTTGTTTGAGGATGGTAGACGGAAGCATAGTCGAGCTTAATGCCCATTTTGCCGCACCAAGATTTCACCTCATCGGCCGTGAAATTCGAGCCATTGTCGGTGATGATGCTGTGGGGGACGCCGTATCGGTGTACGACCCCGGATATAAAGTCTATAACTGGTCCTGATTCGGCCGTTTTTATAGGTTTGGCTTCTATCCATTTGGTGAACTTGTCAACCATGACCAATAAGTATTTTTTCCTATGGCTTCCTCCTTTAAGGGGTCCAACCATATCCAACCCCCAGATCATGAAGGGCCAAGTTATGGTGATTGTTTGGAGAGTGGTAGGGGGCTCTGGCTCTGATTGGCAAAGAGCTGGCAACCGACGCAGTGTTGGAGAAGGTCCTGTGCGTCTGCTCAGGCCGTCGGCCAATAGAAACATGTACGGAAGGCCTTGCTGACTAGTGCTCGAGCCGAAGCATGGTGTCCTCCCAGTCCGGAGTGGATTTCAGCCAAGAGCTGCCGCCCTTCCTCTTCGGAGATGCACCATCGGAGCACTCCGGTAGTACTTTTCTTATAGAGTTCTCCTTCATGGACTTTGTAAGCTTTAGAGCGCCGGACAATGCAGCATGCTTCATTTTGGTCTTCAAGGAGCCTCTGCCTATTTAGGTAGGCCAAGAAAGGCTCAGTCCACGAGGCGATGACAGCCATTATTTCGTGGGCTGACGATGTTATTTCAGTGGTAGAACCTCCGACTATGTCTGATTGTTCGGAATCTGGGGATGTATTCGGATCCATGCTGGTATTGCCGGACTCCCCTTCCCATACTACGGATGGCTTGAACAGCCTTTCCAGGAATATGTTAGGTGGGACGGGGTCGCGTTTAGCGCCGATGCGTGCAAGGACATTTGCCGCTTGATTGTTTTCTTGAGCCACATGGTGGAATTCGAGCACCTCGAACCGAGCTGACATTTTAAGGACGACATTGCGATAGGCCGCCATTTTCGGATCCTTGTCATCAAAGTCTCCATTTATTTGTGATATTGCAAGGTTTGAATCCCCGCGCATCTCTAGGCGTTGAATGCCCATAGAGACTGCCATCTGGAGACCCTGCAACAGAGCCTCGTACTGGGCTGCATTGTTGGAGTCTGTGTATAATATTTGGAGGACGTACTGGACCGTGTCCACGGTGGGACAAGTCAGGACTACACCTGCTCCCAATCCGGCCAGCATTTTAGAGCCATCAAAGTGCATGATCCAGTTAGAGTACGCGCCATACTCTTTAGGGAGCTCGACTTCCGTCCATTCGGCGATGAAGTAGGCTAATACTTGCGACTTAATAGCCCGCCGGGGCTTGTACATTATGTCAAACAGAAGGAGTTCGATGACCCATTTAGCAATATGGCATGTGGCATTGCGGTTATTTATTATATCGTTGAGTGGTACTTCGGAGGCCACCGTAATTGAACACTCTTGAAAGTAGTGTCGTAGCTTTCGGGATGCCATGAAGACCGCGTATGCAATTTTTTGATAGTGTGGGTATCGGGAATTGCATGGGGTGAGGACCGTGGATACGTAATAAACCGGCTTCTGTAGCGGGAATTTGTATCCGTCAACCTCTCGTTCGACGACGAGTGCTGCGCTTACAACTTGATGTGTTGCAGCTATGTACAGCAGCATAGGTTCGCCGATAGTTGGCGCTGTTAGGACTAGATTACTGGCCAATAAGGTATTTATTTCATCTAGTCCGGTCGCGATTGCATCCGTTCACACGAAGTGTTCAGTGCACCGAAGGAGGCGATCAAGAGGCAATGCCTTTTCTCCTAACCTGGAGATAAAGCGGTTCAAAGCAGCCACACATCCTGCTAATTTCTAGATGTGTTTGAGGTCTGTTGGTATAGCCAACTGTGACAAAGCTCAGATTTTTGCCGGATTAGCTTCAATTCCTCTATTGGAAACGATGAAGCCCAGCAGTTTTCCAGAGGGGACGCCGAAAATGCATTTCTCCGGATTCAGCTTGATGTCGTACGTTCGTAAGTTGTCGAACGCAAGCCTCAAGTCATCAATTAGGGTTTCGACGTGTCTTATTTTAACGACTACGTCGTCTACATATGCCTCCACTGTTTTGCCGATTTGCTTTTCCAGGCATGTTTGACTCATGAGCTGATAGGTTGCTCCAGCATTCTTAAGCCCGGAAGGCATAGTGTTGAAGCAGAAAGGGCCATATGGCGTTATGAAAGTTGTTGCAGCTTGGTCGGACTCTGCCATCTTTATTTGATGGTATACAGAGTATGCGTCGAGGAAACACATCGAGTCGTGTCCGGCTGTGGCATCGATGATTTGATCGATGCGAGGGAGGGGAAAGGGATCCTTGGGGCAAGCCTTGTTAAGGTCTTTGAAGTCGATGCACAGGCGCCAGGATTTGTCCTTCTTTGGTACCATTACCAGGTTCGCCAGCCAATCCGGATGTTTGATATCTCTGATGAATCCAGCCTCAAGTAAGTTGGCTAGCTCCTCCCCCATGGCTTGTCGTTTGGGCTCCGAAAATCGCCTTAGGGTCTGTTTGACAGGTTTGTATCCCTTTAGTATGTTAAGGCTGTGTTCGGCCAATCCACGTGGGATGCCCGACATGTCCGATGGGTGCCAGGCGAAGATATCCCAATTCTCGCGTAAGAAGTCGCGCAGTGCACCGTCCATAGCAGGGTTCAACTGTGTCCCAATGGAAGTTGTCTTCATGGGGTCCGTTGGGTGGACTTGGAATTTGACTATCTCATCTGCGGGTTTGAATGAGGTGGACCTGGGTCGCTTGTCGAGTATCACGTCGTCCATGTCCACGATGGTGCATAGCATGGTTAATTCTTCTGCCGCTAGGGCTTCCGATAATGCTTCCAAGGCTAGTGCTGCGGTTTTGTTTTCGGCGCGGAGTGCGACGTCCGGATCACTAGCTAGAGTGATGATTCCATTGGGTCTGGGCATTTTAAACTTGATGTACCCGTAATGGGGTATGGCTTGAAAGCTCGCAAACGTGTCCCACCGTAGAAGGGCGTGGTATTCACTATTGAAAGGAGCCACTTGGAATGTGATTTCTTTCGACCTGTAGTTCTTTGGTGTGCCGAATACCACGTCGAGTGTGATTTTTCCCACACACCGAGCCTCCCGACTAGGGATAATTCCCCTGAACGTCGTGCCACATTGTTCAATGCGGCTTTTTTCAATATCCATCTTTTTGAGGGTTTCTTCATAGATTAGGTTCAATCCACTTCCGCTGTCCATGAGTACTTTAGTGAGCTGAAAGCCATCCACTATTGGGTTGAGGACCAGAGCGGCCGGCGCCTGGACGGACTGGACTTGGGGTTCATCACTGGCATTGAAGGTTATAGCAGTGACGTTCCATGTATTTACTTTTGCCACTTGGAAAATTTCAACGGAGCTTCGATGCGCTCGCTTGCGCCTGTTGTTTGAGGCGAAGGTCTCGAAGACTATCAACACCGTATTGTGTTCTTTGGCGGGATGTGGTTCTGCTTTATGGCTCTCGAGGAGATCCTCGCCACTCTTAGCTACCTGCCGGAGTATCCAACATGCGCTAAGGCTATGGGTTGGCATAGCGTCCGGCGTGCTGTGAAGCTTACACGGCCCGTTGAGCCATCCTTCCAATACGGTTCCGCGCCCTGGGGCGGGCTTTGGTTTCTTGGGAATTGAGTTGGTCAACTTACGAGAGTTCGGCCTTTTAGTTCGGACAAAGGTACCGGTGAGGGAAGTACTATCCCAAAATTCTGTCTGGGTTTTCCAAGCGCTTTCCATCGCACAATACTTTTGTACTATGGTTGCCAAGTCTGTAAGGTGCTCTATGTCATGGTGACTTATAGCATCAAGGAGTCCTTTGTTCGTGCAGTTTCTGCAGAAAAGAGAGACTACGTCCTCCTAGTGGAAGTCCTTGACCTTACCAAGAGGAAGGAGAAATATGGCCCGGTAATGATGTACCGTCTCCTGGGGCTCCTGCCGGACATGGGAGAGACGGATTAAGTCGGGCGGATGTCATTGGCTGAAGTCGGATTTTGATCTGATCTGACGCCCGGGGGCACGGGAAGTACCGAGCCTGACAGTTCGGGATCTGGAGTATTACCTAATCCCTTTGGCCCAGCGCCCGATTCTAAGTCCGGGACCTGCGTCATGTAGTCCTTTAAGTGGGTGTTCGGCTCATTGAATTCGGTGATCCGAACATAATTCGTCCTCAAAGTTGAGGGGCGACCCGCGTGTGATTCCTCCACTACCGCTATCTCATGGGTGGCCGGCGGGGATCTAATGTCCCTCTGGTCGGGTTTAAGCCCAATCCGGTCATAGTCCGTAGTGACTCCCAAGGCGGCGATGCGATCCAAGAGCTCGTTAAGAGAGGAGAGCTCCATCAGATCCATCTGTTCGGAAAGCTCCGAACCAATGCGAAGGTTATGCATGATGACCCTAGAGGCCATCGTCGGTGCGACAACCGATGGGGCGGTCATAATGAAGCCACCAAGCCGGAGAGTCTGGCCTACAGCCAGTGCTCCCCCAGAAGTGATATCGTCCTTGACAACAAGACGAGCCATCGAGCCCTTGCAGCAGAGACACAGAGGAACTCTCAATGAAAGCACCAATGTTGGTGTCAAAACAAGCGGATCTCGAGTAGGGGGTCCCGATTTGTGTGTCTTAGGCTGATGGTAACAGGAAGCTTGGGACACAATGTTTACCCAGGTTCGGGTCCTCTCGATGGAGGTAAAACCCTACTTCCCGCTTGATTAATATTGAAGATATGTGGAATACAAGAGTAGATCTACCACGAGATCATAGAGGCTAAACCCTATGAGCTAGCCTATGATGGTATGATTGTAATTGTGATCGGCCTTCAAAGGACCATGCTCTCCGGTTTATATAGACACCGGAGAGCTAGGGTTTACATGGAGTCGGTTACAAGGAAGGAAACATAATATCCGGATTGCCAAGCTTGTCTTCCACGCAAAGGAGAGTCCCATCCGGACACGAGCCGAAGTCTTGAGTCTTGTATCTTGATGCTTCTATAGTCCGAACGATGTATATAGTCCGGCTGTCCGGAGACCCCCTTATCCAGGACTCCCTCATCTGTGCTTACCCCTACGTTCCCGATTGTTTGGCTAGGGAGTAAAGGAAGCACCTCTGCGATTGTCACGATCAGGTCATTCGAGCTCGGACCTCAGACTGGGTGAAGCTGAAAGCTAGCGCTCTTATTGTTTTCAATCATGGTTGGCACACAACAGAACTCATGAGTACAAAAAATGTATTGCACAAGTCTCATAGTAACAATGAGCAACCGAAGAAAGTCATCGGTGGAGGTACTATTTTCTTCGAAGATGCTTCTTACACTTCATCAGTAATATAGCATAAGTTCCCTGAGGGTGCTTTGTCTGTTACAGCCTTATGGCCTGATTGCTTGGTTATCCCAAACACCGTCGATATTCTCCACAGGTGGAGTACACAACACTTTTCGGCCCTTGACCGAAGAGGGAGAAGCCGACGACGGTCGGTTAAGACGCATTTAAAGTTCAGGTGAACACAAATATGATATATGTACTTCGGTACATACAATCATTATACATAAAATTCTTTTACCCAAGTCACTTGGGGGCTCTTAAAATTTATATGAGATGTTTTATAGTAAATGTGTTTTCTTCTTGGTCATTGCAAAGTCTTTTTCTACCGCTCCTTTTTTGACTCGAGTGTATGGTCAATAGTCGGATAGCCTTTTCTCTCTCTAAAAGCCGCTCGAGTTTAGTTCACTAAACTGACTTCGGATAAGTACTCCGCCTTTGGGATAAGGAGTTTGAAGCCGTAGGCTGACCCGCGTGAAGCCTTGAGAACGGATGTGTCATGTTAAAGCACGATAGAAGCACAATTTTTTCCAATTTTCGGATTGGCACCGAACACTTGATCTTGTTCGGACGTCAAGTTTTTACTGACATTTTTTGATTTTCCAAGCTTATGGCACTTTTAAACTATTTGTGTGTTTTCAGCATAAGTCTCGCAGTGCAACATCGGACACCTTTAGAGATTCGACAAAAACATTCTTGGATATTGCTATATATGCATCGGTTTCAAATTGTGCCTTCGGTCAATAGTTGGGTTGCCCGGCTCTTGTGCTTGCCTCCTATGTTCCGCTTTGTTTGGCTAGGTGTGCAAAGGGAGAACCACTTTGATTGTGCTTCCAGCTCGCATGGTTAAGAACCTCAGTGGAGAAAGCTGAAAACTGACTGTCACAATAAGCGTAAACTGGTCAGCGATCCAATGACCATGTTAAATGACGGGCCATTCATAACATTGGCCGAAGTGTTGACAGCTTGACCTCGGCTGTCGTCGAACACTAACCAGGGGCTCGTAGCTAGCTCCCTCAGTTTAAAGCTCCTATGACTAAGTGAAAGTTATAAAGCCCGCATATCTGATTGCCTCATTTCCGATAACACAACCGCCTTCAGGCACCAAGACGTCGGCTAAGGGTTGTCTTGTTATTGTGGAAACACCATACGTAGTATCTACAAAGGGGTAGAAGCCAATGATGGGCCACTTTCAACAGATAAATGGTCGCAACGGAGTCAAAATAAACATATCATCGGCATTTCTCTTTAATATACAAGGGCCGCCTTCCGTAATCATCGTTATAAAGCCATAAATATGCATCAATTTGACTTGAGATTTTTTCCAAGCTGGATTGCCTGGCTCCTGTGCTTACCCCTACGTCCCGGTTGTTCAGCTATGCGGTAATGGAAGCTCCTCTGTGATTGTTACTATCGGGTCATCCGAGTTAGTACCTTAGACTGGGTGAAGCCGGAAGCTAGCAATCTTAAAGGATCACATTGGTCGGCAATGACGAAAGTGAAAATTTTGGTTCATTAATAAAATAGAGTTTAGGAAATTCGCCGAACTAAATCCTCAATATTTCCCCCCACATTGATCGGAGGTGAGGTTTCATGATCATGATAACCATGACGACCCAAAGAAAGGAACCGATAGCGGGATTATTTTCCTTGGAAGATGTTTCTTACATTAAGTAATATAACATATCTCTCCCCGTACCTTTGTTTATAAAACCATATGGCCGAATTGCCTTGTTTTCCATAAATCTTTGCCCTTAAAACGGCTTTATAAAGTAGGAAAACACTCCTTGGCTACTGGCCCAAGAGGTTGAAGCCGATGGTCGGTCAACAAAGTTTTGTACAATGTGGATTCGAGCATTAATGATGTAGAGTACTTGGATACATAGAATCATTACACATAATCTGTGATTTTACTATGGATATCGATCCTTAATTCGGCCACCCATGCCAACATTGAGGCTCGGGGGCTACTGGCCTTTGCGCTCATTATTTTTAAATATTAAAGGGGCACATCGATCCCCTGATCCGGTGTTGCCACCCGACCAGTGTCTCGGGGGCTACTGCATTGCTTGTTCAATGCAGAAAAAGTGCTTAGTACTCGGCTTGACCAAACTATGGGCAAACGCGTCTTCGGACAACAATAGGTACCATCTGGACCTATCTGGCATCAAGTTAATATGTTGCGGCAACTTCTCAAGACCCTCTCTCAAGGGCCCGTTCGCCGATCACTATTATCTCTAATATATTACACTGGGTTTTTATTCCTATGTATGCTGCCGAGCTAGGAGTTGATCCTCGGGCTGATTTCGCGCATCGACCTGAGTCTCAGGGGCTACTAGGAACATCGGTTTTATGTTTTCCTTAAGGTGCACTCGGGTTTTAGACTGATACACACCTTGAGGGCTACTGGTTATACATATACTGGCTATATACCTCGGCAGAGAATAAATTGCACCGGTTAAAAATATTCACAAAAAATCAGCCCGTGGTCGGGGTGGTGAACCACCTTGGAAGCAGTCCCGCATATAGCTCGAGCGACAGTGGTTGGTTCCATAGAGGGCATTTCCGACATTAAGCATGGCTAAACTCCTTCAACTTTTTAGAACCAAGGTGATCTATGACACCTCGGATACAGTCCGGCATTGGAGCTTGGATATAGCCAGGCGTTGGTACTCGGCTGCAAAGGATACCTTGAATACAGTCCGACGTTGGAGCTCGGACGCAAGAGGACACTGCCGCCCGGGAACAACTTCAAACCCGAGGTGTGGCATAAAAATAGCAAGGTATTGATAAAGGCCGGAAACTTAAAGGGGCTCCTCGGATACCCAACGTAAACTCTTTGGATGCACTTCGGCGATCCTCAAGGTCGTAGATTAGAAGATTTGTTGAACCAGTTTTCAAGAGCAACGACCGAAGATGAAGAATAGTTCAGAAGAATCGACGAGCATCCCCAACTTGAAGACCGGTTCAGGGGGGCTTCTGACGGTGTCCTCGACCAGGGGGTACTCACCACATCTTCTCCTGATCAGTTGGATTGGGCCGAGGACCCCCATGGCCGTATACTCATGGGCCAGTTCGGACAGCTGCCGCATACAAGGAAGATTCCACAAGACTTGGTAATCAAGACAAGGCCTCCTCCCCCACCGGCGTATTCGGCTAGGACTCTTGTTATCCTAGGCCTCTGGTGCATTATATAAACCAGGGCTAGGCTAGTCCATAAAAATAATACAACAATCATAACCTCATAGGCTAGACTTCTAGGGTTTAGCCATTACAATCTCGTGGTAGATCAACTCTTGTAATACTCATATTCATCAAGATCAATCAAGCATGAAGTAGGGTATTACCTCCATAGAGAGGGCCCGAACCTGGCTAAACATTGTGTCCCCCGCCTCCTGTTACCATTAGCCTTAGATGCACAGTTCGGGACCCCCTACCCGAGATCCGCCGGTTTTGACACCGGCAATGGGGTCCAAGCTCAATCGCCCACTTAGCTACCCGACCTGTGGCTTCTCTGTTTTGAATAATATCCCCCAAGGGAGCAGAACTAACCAGAGTGATGGGATGACCGAGAAAATATTGCTTCAACTTGCGGCTGGCAATGAACATGATGTAAACCAATTTCTGCCAATGTGGGTATCTCTGCTTATACACAATGAGCACCTCACTGACATAGTAAACTGGCCTTTGAACCGGATACTCCGTGCCTGACTCTTTTCTTTCAACCAGAACAGCCACACTAACATCTCTATTGTTTGCAGCCACATATAAAAGCAAGGGCTCCTTCTCAATAGGAGCTGCAAGAACCGGCGGTTCAGCCAGCTGTCTCTTAAGCGCCTCAAGCGCCTCATTAGCAGCATCACTCCAGACAAATTTATGTGTCTTCTTCATCATTTGATACAAAGGGATAGCCTTCTCTCCCAGGCGGATATGAACCGGCTCAAAGCGGCAATATGACCCGCCAAACGCTGGACGTCATTGATACACGGCGGCTTAGCAAAAGAAGTGATAGCCTTGATTTTCTCCGGGTTAGCTTCAATGCCTCTCTCAGAAACCAGGAAGCCCAATAGTTTGCCTAATGGCATACCAAAGACACACTTGGCGGGTTAAGCATCATCTTATAAACCCGAAGATTGTCAAAGGTCTCTTTCAAATCATGTATGAAAGTCTCCTTTTTCCTGGATTTCACAACAATATCATCCACATAGGCGTGAACATTACGTCCAATCTGTTCATGGAGGCCATTCTGAACACACCGTTGGTTAGTTGCCTGGGCACCCTTGAGCACAGAGGGCATAGACTCATAGCAGAAGGCTCCAAAGGGAGTGTCTTCATTTGGTCCGTAACTGCCATCTTGATCTGATGATAACCAGAATAAGCATCCAAAAATCTCGAACGCTCACAACCCGCCGTAGCATCAATAATCTGATCAATACGAGGGAGAGAAAAACGGTTAGCCGAACAGGCCTTAGTAAGCTCTGTATAATACACACACACGCCAAGTGCCGTTTTTCTTAAGCACCAGCACCGGGTTAGCTAACCACTCAGGATGAAAAACTTCAATGATGAATCTAGTAGCCAAGAGCCGGTCCACTTCTTCACCAATTGCCTTGCGCCTCTCTTCATTAAAACAACAAACGAATTGCTTGACTGTTTTAAACTTCGGATCCAAATTAAGAGTGTGCTCAGCGAGTTCCCTTGGTACACCTGGCATGTAAGAAGGTTTCCATGCAAAGATGTCCCGGTTCTCACGGATGAACTCGATGAGCATGCTTTCCTATTTTAGATCCATATTAGCACTGATGCTAAACTGCTTGGACAAGTTGCCAGGAACAAAATCGATCAGCTTGGTATCATCTTCCAATTTAAACTTCAAAAGGGGGTCGTTCTCTGTAGTTGGCTTCTTCAAAGGTTTCATATTCGCCGGGTCGACATTATCTTTATAAAACTTCAACTCCTCGGTGGCACAGGCCGACTCAGCATATGCAACATCACCCTCTTCACAATCCAGAGAAATCCTCCTATCACCGTGCATCGTGATGGTGCCCTTATGACCCGACATTTTAAGCTACAAATAAACATAACAAGGTTGTGCCATGAATTTGGCGTAAGCTGGCCGCCTGAACAAAGCGTGATGCATGCTCTTAATCTTGACCACCTCAAAGGTCAATTTCTCAGCTCTATAATAGTGGTCATCTCCAAAGGCTACCTCCAGGGTTATCTTACCCACTGGATAAGCCGACTTACCAGGAACCACCCCATGTAAAATAGTAGAAGACATGTTAAGATCTTTGTCAGTCAAATTCATACGATGAAAAGTATCATAGTAAAGGATTTTGATACTACTGCCCCCATCCATGAGCACCTTTGTAAGCTTATATCCTCCTACCCGAGGAGGCACCACCAATGCCAACTGACCTGGATTCATCAATGGATCCATAAAATAGTCTGCTCAGACTACCTCAAACAATGAGGTACTGCCGTCTCAATAGAGTTTACCGCCCGCTTATGGATTTTCTGATCTCGTTTGCACAGATTTGTGGTGAACACATGATATAGACCACTATTCAGTTGCTTTGGATTGCTTTGATAACCAGATTGTTGCTGCTGATTCCCTTGACCAGATTGGTGATTAAAACCGCCTTGATTGCCTTGGCCCTGAAAACCAGAACTTGAGCCGCCACCTCCAAACGCATATCCATGAGAACCGGATCTTGAACCTCCATGCGGGCCATGATTATTCTAGAAAAAAATTAGAGTTTCTATACTCCCTCATGATGAAGCAATCCTTCCACAAATGACTGGCCGGCTTATCCTGGGTTCTGTGCTTTGGGTAAGGCTGATTCATCATGGCCTCAAGGTTGAACTTTGGCCCTCCAAAATGGGGCACTGGTGTTTTCCCCTTACGATGCTAGTTATTACTCTGTGTATTGGTGTTAGCCACAAAGTCTAAACTGTCGTCGTCCTTACGTTTACCATTGCCACCTTGACTCGCCGTGTTATGTTGTCCCTTTGCATTGCCACTCTTGTTCCCTTTTCCAGTCTTCTCCTCATCATACTCAGGGTCTTTAGTTCTATCAGAGTCGGCATACTTGATGAGATCCGCCATGAGCCCCCCTTATCATTGCAATTGCACTTAAGCCACCCCTATTTCTGCTTAAGGGGAAGAAAACGATAATTGTTCTCCAACATCAGGACTGCTGAACCAGCGTTCATACTGTCCGATGAGTGTATAATAGCTGAGATCCGGCGCACCCAATTGGTTGTTGACTCACCTTCACCTTGGATACAAGCGTCCAAATCCAGAATCGACATAGGCTGCTTGCACGTGTCTTTAAATTTTTGGATAAAACTCACTTTCAACTCCGCCCATGATTTGATAGAGTTAGCAGGCAGCCCTTTTAACCAAGTATGATCCAGCCCATCCAACATCAGGGTGAAATACTTAGCACATGCAGCATCACTAACATCCAGCATTTCCATAGCCATCTCATAGCTTTCAATCCAAGCCTCTGGGGAGTGATCCGTCGTGTAGCTAGGCACCTTACGAGGCCCCTTGAAATCCTTAGAAAAGCACTTGTTGCATAGAGCCGGCACTAAACATGGCACGCCCAAGGTTCTAGAAGCCACTCCTATCTCCACAGATGCTGACGGATAAACCAGAGGTTGTTGTTGTGCCGCAAGCTGAGCCTGAGCATCATTACCAGCACGCGATGGGTCAGGCCTTCGAGGCTGATTGCGGTGCCGCTCACTACTCGATACCGCCGGTTCATCAATGTGTCTGCTATAACTTCGGCTTGGAAGAGGGGTCAAGTGAATCCATTCACGACTATATGAATAACCTGCCTGTTGACACTACAAAAAAAGACACATCCGTGACATTTTGGGCCGAACAAAATTTGTTCCTGTCATACTTATGACACTTCTATGATGATAATTGTGACAAAACCCGTTATCATCATAGATGTGGTGGGCTCCTACTTCTATGACAAAAAATCATGACAGAAAATGGGCTTTTCATCCTGGGCGGGCCGGAGATGCAGCTGCATGACATTCTTTGGGCCGTCCATGACGGAAAAAACCGTGGTAGAAGCGAGGGCGAGGAAACTTTTGGGGAGTTCCCGGTTACGGTGGGTGGTCGAGGGCCGAGTGATGCGTGTTTCTCTCGTACACGTATGCGCGTGTGTGCGAGGCGTTGGCTCTAACTGAACCTGAGCGAGGCATTGGGCTCTAACTGAACCCGAGTGATTGCACTGTAGGCTACGCGTTACTGAACCCGAGCGATCGATCGATGGCTGTTAACTGAACCCGATCGAGCGATTCCTTCGCTACTGCTGCTAAGTGAAGCCGATCGATTGGATGAACAGTGAGCGTTGCGGGAGGGGGGGGAGGGGTTGGATGAACAGTGAGTGGTGGCGTTGCCTCTGGATGAACAGGACCCCGTGGTGTGGTGGAGGGCTGGATGGACAATAGACGGTGGAGGGGTGCCCGTGGAGGGGTCGATGAACCGGACCCCGTGGTGTGGAGGGCTGGATGAACATTAGACGGTGGAGGGGTGCCCGTGGAGGGGTGGATGAACAGGACCCTGTGGTGTGGAGGGCTGGATGAACAGTAGACGACAGAGGGGTGCCCGTGGAGGAGTGGTTGAATAGTAGCCGGTGGATTAGTGCGCGGTGGAGGCTGGATGAACAGGAGCCCGTGGAGGCTGGAGGAGGTCGACGGTGGAGATGAACAGTATTGCTTGGAGTCCCGTTTTGCGGTACGCCACACCCCTCTCGATGAACATGACCCCCGTTTCGATCGTAGCGCTCCAACACAACTCCGTTTCGTCCGTTTTGCGGTACGCCACACCCCTCCCGATCAACAGGACCCCCATTTCGACCATAGGAGGTCCGCTTCGTCCGTTTTGAGGTACGCCACACCCCTCCCGATCAACAGGACTCCGTTCCGAACGTGGCCGGTCGAACACAAGGCCGTTTCCTCCGTTCTGCGGTACGCCAGGCCTAGTTTCCATCGCCTGTTCCATCCAAGCCCTCTTGATGAACATGACCATGCATTCCGTTCCGACCTAGCCGGTTGGCTCCCCATGAACACGATGACGACGTTGTTTCTCTGTTCCGACCGAGCCAATGTACACGAGCCCTGGTCGTACATATATATGCGCGAGTAGGCATTCGAGACCGCGCCCGTATGTAGACATACGTGGCCGTATTTTCTTTCTTGCACCCTGGCTGATGTACGTATGTGTACATGCTACGTGCACGCCTCTACTACGACACGTGCGCACCTCTACATCCACCAGTATATATGTACGTACATGTTCGCAACCAGAATGACAACGCTACGTACGCTTCGACCAGGTGGGTCCCGACTATCAGGCACTTCCTTGCATGCGAAGATGTAGCTGGTGGGTCCCAACAGTGAGGGGGAAATGTTTTTTCACGAAATACGGTGGCCCGTCCGGTGGGTCCCTGCTGTGAAGTGGAGGAATAATTATTTTGCACGTAATAAGGAGGCACTTCCTTCCTTCAGCCTTGGACCCAGCTATCAGCCTCTCCACATGCAGTTCACGTCCGATGGAAGCCGTTCCTTGAACACGTTGACCAGGCCGCGCCGAGAGCACCAGGGTGGTGGACGACGGCGAGGCCTAGGAAGGGGACGACGCAGAGCCGGGGAAGACGCGGCAGTGGATGCCCACGCGTAGAGGAGTACGAGGGTTCACTGGTTCGCTGCAGTGTGAGGCTGTCGTCGCCGCAGAATAATAGGGGGTGTGGGTGAGTAGAGGGATGGCCTGGCCAACGGTGGGAGTAGTAGGCGGCGGTGAGGCCTCCACCGCATCGCAGCCGACCACGGGAGGCAGGAGGACGAGGCACGACCGGTGCTGGTTTGGGCGGCTGGAGCAAGAAGACCAGAGGTTGAAGAAGCACTACGGCCGTTGGATGGACATTGTACGGTCACTGGAGCTAGAATCGTGCATATTGTCTAAGTTGACAAAGCCCTCCGCCCTCATCAACTTAGTAGGCCCACAAGTCAGCCTGCCACAATACTGGGTCCCAGCTAACAGGGGGAGTATTCATTTTTTGGGCGTAATAAGGAGGCGCTTCCTTGCGTGCGAAGATATAGCTGGTGGGTCCAAGCTGTCAGCGGCGGTAACATTTTTTTTGCAAAATACAGAGGCCCTTTCGGTGGGTCCTTGATGTTAGGTGGAGGAATCATTATTTTGCACGTAATAAGGAGGCATTTCCTCGTGTGCAGCCGTGGACCCAGCTGTCGGCCTCTCCACATACAGTCAAATTCAGATGCATGTCGGTCGTTGACCACGTTGAACAGGACGCGCCGAGAGCACCAGGGCGATGGGCGACAACGATGCCTAGGAAGGGAACGAGACGGAGGCAGGGAAGACCCGGCAGTTGTTTCCCACGCGGAGGGGAGTACGACTGTACGAGGGTTTACTGGTTCGTGTGCCGTCGCCGGAGAATAACAGAAGGTGTGGGTGAGTAGAGGGATGGCTAGGCCAGCGATGGGAGTATGGTGGGTCGGTGAGGCCTGCGCGGCAGCACTGCCGGCCATGGGAAGGAGGGAGCAGGCAGTCCCGCTGGCGCTTGTTTGAGCGGCGGGAGCAGGAAGAGCATAGATTGAAGAAGCACGACGGCCGTTGGTTGGAAATTCAACAGTCACTGCTTGTGCGTCAACCTTTTTTTAGGAAAGCCTCAAATCTGTGGAAAACAACATACAACCCATCTGCCATTATTTCTAATAATTTACAGCCCATTTGCTAATTCTTAAGGGTTTTTTTGGAGCCCATATTCTTTCTGTTAGCATTACAGCCCATATTGTGGCCACGGTTAAAAAATTATACAAAATTTTGCATATTTCGGTGCGGTCCAAACTGTTTTAAATCCCGAAATTTCGAGTCACATTCAAACTGATTTTCAAAATAAATGTATATCAATATAAAGTCCAACAAATTTTCCACCCATAAAAATCAATGCAATTTAAAATCTCGAAATGAAAAAAAGAAATTTGAAACTAATTGCCGGTTTGATGTGTGTTAAAAATGTACAACCCATTTCTCATTACTGATAGGCCATTTTCTCGGCCAACCGAATGAAGCTCTCCTAGTCTTGAAAGATTTGCAGCCCAACAGGTCTGACAAAGCGACTTACTTGGCAAATCACAAAAAAACTAGGCTGTGGCCGTGGACGCAGCTGTCAGCCTCTCCACATACAGTACTCTTATGATGGAAGTCAGTCGTTAACCACATTGAGCACGCCGCGTCGAGAGCACCACGGTGGTGGAAGACTGTGAGGCCTAGGAAGGGGACGATGCGGAGCCGGGGAAGACGCGGTAGTGGATGCCCATGCGTAGAGGAGTATGAGGGTTCACTCGTTCGGCTGTGGTGTGAGGCTCCCATCGCTGCAGAATAACAGGGGGTGTGGGTGAGTGGAGTGATGGCCTGGCCAGCGGCGGGAGTAGTAGGGGGCGGTGAGGCCTCCGCGGCATCATAGCCGGCCACGGGAGGCAGGAGCAGGCGGCACGACCGGCGCTGCTTTGGGCGGCTGGAGCAAGAAGACTAGAGGTTGAAGAAGCACGATGGCCATTGGATGGACATCGTACAGTCACTGCAGCTAGAATTGTTCATATTGACTAAGTTGACAAAGCCCTCCATCCCCGTCAACTTAGTGGGCCCAGCTATCAGCCTCTCCACGTACAGTATACTTCCGATGGAAGTCATTCCTTGACCACGTTGACCACGCCGAGTTCCGTTGCATGCATGCGTCCATGGGCGTGGTGCGTCCCCACTGTCAGCCTCTCACGTACAGTCATCTTCGTAGCGATAGCCTGGCCGGCGGTGGGGTAGTGCTTTGCAGCGATGCGTGCTAAGCAGAGCCGCTAGCCGCCGGAGGCCAGACCAGGCGGACCCGGCGACGCTGGAGGAAGAAGACGAGAGATTGAAGGTGCATGCCTGGAAAGACTACATATTGGTACTGACTGTCTGAGAGTCGTCCGGGAAATCGAAGCACCAAAGAACCTTGGTGGACATTGTATGGTGTTTCATGAGATCAAAGAACGAAGCAACTTATTTAGGGCTTGTCTTTTTAGTCATGAATAGCGCGAATGTAATAGGTAGGCATGTGTGGCTTGATGCACCACCTGCTCATTTAGGACTAGCACGTATGGCTACGTCTCTTGATATAGGTAGGCATGTGTGGCTTGATGCACCACCTACTCATTTATGTATCCCTGTAAGCATTGAACTTTGGCAATAAAGTGCGTCATGATTCTCAAAAAACAAAATGTTGGGCTCGTTATATATATAATGTTATGTTAGAAGGAGCAATTAATATTAAAGAATAAACCGGAGAGGCACATTATATATATATATATATATATAATTAATAAATTAACGAGTTATTGCTCAAAATAAAAATGAGCGCGTTATTATTAAATTGGTCCTTAAAATCTTCGCGAGCTTTTGTACGCAATCACCAGGATTTTCCTTGCCTGTGAGTCAAAAACAACCGGGATTTTCCTTGCCAACTTCCGTTAAACATTTACTTTTATAAGTTAATAACACGTGGGATGTTTTTATAATGTATATATAAGTCTCTATAAAATACACGGTAATAGTAATAATATAAATATATATATAATGTGGTTAGAAGGGAAAACATAAATTGGACACAACATTATTATTCTTATATATAGATAAATAGAACAGAGACCTGCGTTTTATTAAAAAATACATTGGGCTGCCGATCTTTAAGAAAAAGCCCATAGGCCGGTATGGACCTCAAAAAATAAGTTGAAACCACTGTCTCCGTATGTCGTGGGCTAAGCATGTTAAAATACAAAACCTAGGCCTAGCTGATACTTGTTCGCCCTCTGGAAAAAAATGATACCAGATCCCCGAGCGAACTGGATTAAAGAGGGGGCCGGCGGCACGACTGAAGAAGCACATCAGGAGCGATTTTTTTCTTCAGTGGATGGCTCTCGATAGCGTTTTTTACTTGCCTCTGCACCATACAACTTGTATTTTTAGCCTCCTAGTCTGTCGTGGTGGACCAGCAGCCCATTTGCTGGGCGGGCCAACCTACAGAAACCAGCACTTGATTTTTCATCAAGCCCCTAACAAAGCAGGTGCAATTCTTCTCAGGAAGAAGGTGTGCCGTTGACACCCACACGTCACATACCCCACAGTAGGCATACTAACAAGTTCACACACAAATACAACAGAAAAGGTAAACATTCGTATCAAACTCAGGTTCATAGGACACGTTCATATTCATAGCCAACATTCACTATCAACAACTCAAAAGATTCATATATACACAAGCTCAGCATATCTATGCATCCAAATGATTGATAGATCACACGACAATATTCATGCATAATTCACAAAAAGATTCAGATATACACATGTTCAGTATGTTTATGCATCCAAATGATTGAGATCACAGCCAATATGATCCATGGACGAACTTTAATTACCTAGGGTACAGACTGGTAAATGGTGTTCAGTCGGAGGTACTTCTTGCTAAAATTAGTTCTTGTACGAGTAAACTTTCGAGTACATAAGAGGCAGCACAGACA
Organism: Triticum aestivum; assembly: GCF_018294505.1. Taxonomy (NCBI): domain Eukaryota; kingdom Viridiplantae; phylum Streptophyta; class Magnoliopsida; order Poales; family Poaceae; genus Triticum; species Triticum aestivum. Next base: position 42,679,082 of record NC_057807.1, read on the forward strand.
ATCTGAACTTTGCTTGTAGGTTTATCCTCAAATAGTGGCCTCGTGCCGAGCGAGGTTTGAGCAACTTGGCCACTACTTTCATCCAACTAGTTTACTGGCTCATCTTGGTCCTGTAGCTCGCCAAAATTCTACATTGCAGACGAGAAAGGAGGCAGTTGAGAAAATGAACCACCCAAAATTTTTGTGCAGTTCAACTGAAATGGAGCATCCCTGGCGTGCAGACTGATTAAGTGCCAGATGAATATACGCGTCAACCAACTTGTCTGGAATCTTTAGACTCCATGCCATACAGTTCGCTACCATATCTGCCGATAACCAAAAGGCACAAGTTGGGACCAAAGACTGGACTGTGTTCTTCTGGGCTATGCGCCAAGCAATATTTTTGGCGTTCACTCTCCTAATACTTGGGAGTTTGACAACTGGTTGACGCCGGTTGATACTCGAATGAATATAGGCACTTCTTGTCAACATCGATGCTTGTCTGAGTGAACTTTGGAGTACATGGCAGCAACATAAGTATCTGTCCATCTGATCATTTTGTGCAGTTCTACTGAAATCACCCAATGCAATGATTTGCCTGCGAGTTCAGGCTCCAAGTTACTCCTTTATAAAATCGGCAAACAGTAGCACAATACCAAATTACCAATACATGACAAGCACAATAATCAGGATAAAGACCAGTACCAACCTGTGTGAGGTAGCATATCAATTACTATTTCCTTTCACTAGAAGTCGAGATAAGCGACTGACAGGAAACGAAGGAAGCAAGCAAGCCGAGACAAAGCGACTGACATGAAGGGAAGGAAGCGGTCGAGGCAATGAAGCACCCAAAGTTTTTGTGCAGTTCCACCAAAATCGAGCATCCCTGTTGGCACATATATTGAGAGAGTGAGATTACTGTAATAGTGGGACTAGTTGATGAAACATACACTAACAAACAGAAGCACCCTCATTATCTTAATGGGTAAAGTTAGCAACATAGTAGTCTTGCTTAAAGAGAGGTATTAGTTTATTTAATCAGTGCCAATTAGCTCAACACTCAAAACATTGCCATGTATCATAGGTTGCAAAACTTTAACGTGCAAAGATAAAGGAGTTTCTCATGACAGTAGCAACACAGTAGCACAATACATATATAGGTACAACAAACTAATATGGCTGAAGGCCTTAGGCTGGTACCAACCTGAGCAAAATATGCTTATTCAAGTAATTCCAGAAGAGATGATAAAGCACTCACTGGAATCACTCAATAGTATATATTTTTGTGCACTTCAAATGTATGGTTGAAATAACTCTTGTTTACCAGTGGTGAGATTATATCGAAAGATTATCAAGAACTTCTAGCAGAGTTAAAGCACTGGCTGGGATACAGTTCATTGTATTCTCTAGTGCAGTTCCACTAAAATGTACGATTGGCACAACATGATCCCTGTTTGCACAAGTAGGAAAAAGGTGAAACCTTCATTAGCTTAGTGAGAAAGGATAGAAAGACAATAGCATTATTATGTCATGACACTACCAAGATTCCCTCCCTGCTCCACCACATGATTCACCTCCAGATACATATATACACATACATGATTCAGCATAGGGTGCTACTAAAGATTTGTTTAACTCTGACGGGAAAATTAGGCAGCAATAAATTAGTGCTACTTAAGTACTCCTGATTAATTAAGTGACCTTGCAGGAGAGACGACAGAAGTGGAAGGGCTCCCTGGAGGATCGTCTCACATGTAAGGGAGACATTGCCGGAGCCCTTGAATGGCCTCGACTGAGGCCTCGGCTTCAGCAAGATCAACTTGGCACTGTTGATCGTGTAGAGCTTGGTCACACATGCATCCAGAATCCGGTTAATTAGTATGATGTGTCGTTAAGCCAAGTACTACTATGCTGCATTTCTCTATCTATCTCTACTCTATTATCTATTACTCTTATACTCTTACAAAAAACAGATTTGGTGATCTTGTTGTTAAGTGCATCTCAATGTTACTTGCAACGAACGAGCATCTTGCTAGTCTTCCAAGTAAATTAAGACTAGTAGAAACACAGCAATACAACACCACTAGCAAGATGTCACGATCACATAGGACGGTACCATCATGTGATCTTCTTCATTTCCTACTGCTCCTTCTTCTTCTTCCACTTCATGCTCTGTTTCTCTTTCTCCTCACCAGTTGGTGAAACCAAGTACATGATTGGCCTTCTAGTTAAGAATTGGTTTTCTCAGTGAGGGACTACAAGTGTACTAGTAAGAAAATAGCATTATTTTCTCATGGAAGTCGAAAATAGAGATGAACACATGCATTAAATATCATTCTTACCTAAAGGAAGGTTATGGCACCAATATGGATGATGAGGATTGGAACACAGATCTCCATTTGTGCAGTTCCACCGAAATGAACCAACTGTTCCATTCTGACATTCCAGTTAAACAGCACAAAAGTCACTTCTTTTAAGAAGAGTTTTGTGCAGTGCACCAAAAGGTCACAACAGCAACCAGGTGAATTGGATATCCCTGTTTGCACAAAAAGGTACAGAGGAAACAGTCAGAGTCTCAAACAATTACAGGCAAAAACATTTGGCTAAACTTGTCGTGGCTTATAACAGTGGCATGGCTTCATTTTTACCAGGGACATTAGATTAAGAACAGCTAAATATTTGGTATAAGGGCATGGGACAGTGGGTGCACCAGCAGTCCAGCACCATGTACGTAAACAGGGGCATAAAGTGGTGATTCATAGTTTGTTCCCCCGAGAAACAAACATCCAAGAAACATATCTGGGTTGGTCCCATTTTTGTTCACTCTAGCCACCTACTCCTATGTGTGGATAGCAAATCTAGTCCTGGTCATACCACTGTGTACAGCGTTACCCCTATATTTCCCTTTTCGACCAAGATACCGGTTGGATGACCAGTTTGTACTACTTTCACCCCCTTTCCTTCCTGTTTGTACCAAGTCCGATGTACATACTAAATTCCCCCACCCCCACTTTATTTCTTGTTTGAACCAAGTACTCCCTCCGTCCGGAATTACTTGTCATCAAAATGGAAGTGTCTAGAACTAAAATACATCTAGATACATCCATTTCAATGACAAGTATTTTTGGACGGAGGGAGTACAAGATTCGACTCCATGAAGTAGCTTTACCTCTAACAATAGAAGAATAAAAACACTAGGTGACGTTGGACCATCCGATCGAGAGGGGCTAAGAGGTAGAAAATGATGCACATGCAGCGACGTAGCGAGCTGGGGAGGTAGAGCTAAGGCGGTTTCGAACGAAGATATACCTGAAGGTCGTCGGGATGTGGATAGGTGGGCGGTGGGAGGCCGGATCCGCCCACAGGCAACGACGAAGGGATCGGAGGACCTCCCGCGCCGGCGCTCGGCCAGAGATAACGGTGCGGCCGGCAGTGGGTCTCCTCCCTCGCTGTCGACGACGGCCTAAACGCTGCCCCTCCTCCCCTTCACCGGCGGAGGGGGATACGTCCGGATCTGTAACCAGCGGTGAGGATAGAAAGCCAGTGTTTTTTGAAGGGAGAAAGACAGTGTTACTACCCCTATCTTGTTTAGATCTGGAGAGGATGAGAGTGTGTGAATAGAGCAACCCTAGCAAGCAAGCGCGGAGGCTCCGGCCTATATATACGTAGTGGGGTAGTTTTCCTTTTTCACTCCATCAAAACAATCGTTTAAAATTGTGTACTACTACATGCCAGGTCACGGTTTTTTTAGTTGTTGATTGTTTTTTGAGATAGCTACCCGCTTGTTCCAAGTGGTGTTACGGTGTGCCAGGTCGCACTTTGTATCGTTCAAGTCTGGTACTACAAGTCCCTCCATTAAATGAACAACCACCCCCTCGTAAAAATTGTGAACAAGCCCACGGCTAAAATTAGCGGAAACGTGGGTTGCCCCAACATGCATTATTATTTATATTTTCTACTCCACATGTCATAGACACAAAATAATGTGTCATAGACACAAAAATTGTGGCAAGATTCCCTTAGGCAAGCCAAAGTGTGTCTAACAATTTGAGCAACTCAGGTTAGGCAAGTGTGGCAAGTGTGGGAAAAATAATGTGGCAACATAAGACAAACATAGTCACAATCCAAACAGCCCCGTAATTTTTTGTGACATGCATGAAAATTTGGTTAGTTAAATTTATAGTCAAAATTTGGCAAGGTGCATCAAATCAACACATGCAAGTATCAAAAGGAAAGTCACGACATGCATGCATGTGTTGTACTCCCTCCGTTTCCAAATATAAGTCTTTTTAGAGATTGCAACAAGTGACTACATACGAAGCAGAATATGTCTATGAAATGTGTAAAAAGACTTAGGCTGGCCATAGTGGGGGTAACATAAGTAGTATCATGCACTTGGGACTCGCAAACATGCTTATGTGGCAGGCAATTAAAGAAGAGAGAGATGGTTATAGTAACATAGGTAGATACCGTAACAAAATAAATGTGATGCTACTATGTGTCATGCATGTCAATAAATGAGACCACCTATGATACTAATCTATGATACTATGCACTATAGAGATAGTAACATAGACTAGTAACATATGCATGTTACTAGTCTAAGTTACTCCCCACTATGACCAGCCTTATATCGAGTGCAGTGCTTTGATGTGTCGCGTCAACTCGTAAAAGACCGAGAAATTTGATTACTACAACGCCATCTCCCTCGCGGACTGAGCTCCGGTGCCTTAACTGCACCTGCCTTTGGCTGCATGACAGGAGGGCCAACCACCTGTTGGGCCCACCAGTCATAGACGCAAAGGCAGGAGCAGTAAGTAGAAGCTTTCGCTACACGCTATCCCTCCCGCACGAGGTGGACGGACATGCAGCAGTGGATTCGATACTGTAGAAGTAGGAGTAACATCATTGTTCGTCTTCTCGAAGAGGCGAAGAGCCAAGCGCAACCCGAACGTGGCAGTTGCGAACGCTCGCGTGGTGCGGTGCCTTGGAGCACGCATATAGTAGCCAGGCTCTTGCATGAGACAAAATTGCTATTGTTTAACAATTAAACTCCATCATCCATTGGTTGATACTCATTCTGCATAGGTCCACGCGCTTAGCACCGTTTCCTCCTGGGGTCACCAATGTTTATTTGCTAATTAATAGCATTGCTTGCAATGAACTAGCCATTGCAAGTCATTAAAAGCATGCACACCTCTCATCTCTTATTGGTTGATATGTCAAGAAACAAGAAACAAGGTAGAAGTTAATGCACCGCGCCTAAGTGTTTTGGGACTATTTGGTTTTCGTAAGATGACTTACACACCTAGACGGATGGAGTAGTATAGCCCTGTAAACCAGAAAGGAGTATTTGCCTTTCTAGAGATTTCAACAAGTGACTAGACTACACCGCGTGCAGCCGTGCAGTACTCCCTCCCTTCCCGTTTATAGGGCTCAAATCTCAAATCTCATGAACGAAGGCATTTTGCGATTGGAGGAATGTATCTCGTACTACTTTACAAAACTACCCTAATTAAACTCATGCATTAATTACGTAGTTCTCTCGTTTTCCTCTCCGCCTTGGTCGCGGTGCACAATATTGAGCACTCCTATATGACTAGCCGCTATCTACATGCGGGACATTTCAAAGCATCCGGGCCCGCGTGCCATCCACCAAATCACAGCGAGGTGCTACAGTCGAGACTCACATGTCACCCCGGTGTGGCTGTCATGATCCGTCATATCACAAAACCCACACCTTTACCAGCAGTGGTAAGGTGGCCTCCAAGTTGGACTGGACGAAGCAACCATCATTTCACTGGAACGCTCGTTCAAGCCCTTTCTTCCCTTTCTTGAAGAAAACCTCACTCCAGGCTACTCACTTCTGCCATTTTTCTTCTGTACCGATGAAGGAAAGGTGGGCGAATCAGTTACGCTGCTATATTTTTATTCCAACAATCTTCTTTTTGTGAAGCACCGACCGATTCTCACATCCTATTCTTTTCCCGTTTTCATTGCGATTGTGGTTTCCTTTCGATTGCTTTTTTTTGTCAGTTCATTGATGGATCCTGGAGCACTAGGCAAAGAGTTGCCGGCGGACAACCCACTAGAGACAGCGATCTCCAGGAAGCGAGCACCGACCAATGAGTTGACCATGTTGGTGGGCCAACCCATGGAGATGAAGAACTCCAAGAAACAAGCACTAGCCAAAGACTTGAGGACGTTGGCGGATGAACTCCTCAAAGAAAGTTGGAAGAATAGCAAGGGCCCCACCGTGCCTACCCCAGGAACTCTGATTGCCACCTATGTGAGGCTCAAGACCGAGTTTGAGGAGATAGCCACTATTGAGAAGCAGTATTCCCCTGGCAAGGTGATGGCCCCCATCGAGGACGAGGAGATGGCCCCCGGAGGGATGAGATCCCCCGGTGAGCTGCACAAGGTAAAAAATAATGGCTTATTAGCATAGTTGTGGTTTTTGATTATTTGCAATGTGCTTGCTAATATGTTAGGGTTGTGCAGGTGCCGGTGGGCGTCCTTGATGATTCCGATGTCGTGGCCCGTCCTGTTGGCATCGCCCCGAAGATCGATTCCGATGCCGCTGTCCATCCTGTTGGCATCGCCCCGAAGATCGATTACGATGCCACTGTCCATCCTGTGGACATCGCGCTAGAGATCGATTCCGATGTCATGGTCAGTCCTGTGGACATCGCCCCAGAAATCGATTCCCATGCCGCTGTCCGTGCTGTGGTCATTGCCCGAGAGATCGATGACAAGAAATAGTTGGTCACACTAATCCTTCAGGGTAGTTTGCATTGCCTTGTGTTTAGTTACCATAATGATGCGTGTTATCAAACCATCTTAGGGCTAGTGCACTGTCTTGTGTGGGCGGATCTTGCTACTTTTGTTTGATAGTCAATCATGCGATGAATCATGCGAACCCTCTGCGAGTTATGGAAACAGATGTATCCTCACCAGCTTTTGATGTAATATATGTCATGCTTAGATGTAAGTTTGAACTATTTATCATATCAGCAGGGCTTGTTTGATGATTCTTGGTGTTAGTAGGCTAGCTACTGTGCGAGCTATAATACTTGCAAAACACTCACCGAAGAGAAACGTTGGGGCTGATGAGCTCGTGGTACGCTTATACTTATCCCTCGTTGATCGACCAATAGCCCTAGCTCCTAAAATTGTAGGCTTAGCGATCGATCAGACAATAGTCGACACAGATACATTTAGGCCTTATTTGGTTCAAAGGGTAGGAAAATCGTAGCAAAAGTACAGAGAACGTGCAACACAGAATCATAGCAGTGCAGAGACGCACTCCCTCCGTTCAAAAATAGATGACCTAGGTGGGCTAGTTTGGCCTAGTGGGTTTCAGTGATATGATGTGGTACAGTGTCGTCCAGTCTTCGCGTGTGGTAGCAGTATTGCGGGTACAGTAAGTTTTCTTGAAGAAGCGGAATTCAACGAAGTCATGATGCTTCCTTCGTCCGAACAACTTACAGTGGGAAAGGTTGGGCCTGCGGTACGACCGGGGTAGACCAGGATAATTTTGTGCATGGCAGGTGGACCAGGATGGTCGACATCCCACATGTCGGCGAATGAAAGTATTCTTTCCTTTATAGAGGACGAGCAAGGAGTATTCATTGTTTCCACTATTACTCCTTGACTTTGTCAATGCCTCTCTCTCCTCCACAGAAGCGGGGACTACTTGCTATGCATGCGACGGGTGGCAGCTGGCGTCTTGAGGGGCCAGGAATGGCAGAGTGGGCTCCGGAAGCGGTCCAGAATCCAGCATGGCCGACCTCACATTATTACCATATATTTCTTGGAGTCCGTGCGCGGCGGGCGGGCGATCTATTCTTCCTCCCCCGTTTCTCTCTTCTCAGCCGACACTCGCCGAGCGATTAGATTTCGTCAATCGACGGTATATTCAATTACAGTCCCACATGTCTGTGAAATTGCAGGACAACGGGTATCCCCTCTGGTGAGTGGCGTGCGAGCCGGACTGCCGGGGGTGCGACGCGTACGAGTCGTAAGTGTGCCGCCTTTTCCTTTAGAACTTGCGAAGCATAACATTTTCGCGCGATCGATCGATAAAATAACGAGGGCGGTGCTTTCCCGCTCGTTAGGCAGGCTAGTTCGAGTGATATGACGTGCTACAGTGCTGTCCACTTGCTCCATTTTTATGTAAGCAATATAAAAATGGAGGACTGTTAGCGATTATAGCATGATAGTTAGGGCATCTCCAGTGCTGGCCCACAAATTTACACTCGCAATTTATGCAAACAAAGCAAATTTCAAATTAACCAGATGAAATTCATTACATTTCGAAAACTTTTCCTACAAACTGGACGAAATTCATTACATATTTCGCACAAACCGTACTAAAACCTACTATAAACCTAATCTAAACGATCGCTGGCGCCCGACCACCATGTCCGGCCATGAACCCGAGAAAGCTGGCCATTGCCTTTGCCTCCTCCTCATCCGCCTCGATAACCTCCTCCTCCGGAGCACAAGGTTCTGAAGATTTCTGCCTCCACGTCACCGTCAAGCAGCTAATCGGCCGCCGATGTTTACCCCACCAAGCTTGGCATCGACTGAGTGGAGTAGCGGTGGCCTTCCTGGGACAAGAGCGGCGGTGATCTATAGTGAACTACTCTTCCTCGCTGCCGGCTGCGCCCGCGCACGCGCGCCGGCTTCGTGGTCGTGGTGGCGGAGGGCGGTCGGGGGGTGCCGACGATCTCCTTTGTTTGCTCCTGCGACAGTATGTCGAAGAGAGCTTTGGAGCGCGCCCGGAGCTGAGCCGCTGATGTCCCTCGTCTACTCCTGTGAAAGTACGTCCAAGAGAGCTTCGTAGCGCTAGGAAGCCATGGTTGGAGTGATTCTGACAGAAGGAAGGGACCAGAGGAGAATAAGTGTGGGTCTTTCGCTATGGCTGGGAGCTGGGGCTCAAGTTAATATAGCGGGCGAACAGCAATGAGCCGCGGCATACGGATGGACAACTGGCGCCGGAGTACATTCGTCGGGCGTGAATGCGGACACTGTTTCAGTGACTTAACTGCAGATGCGTTGGGTTACTGACATGTGGGCCCAACGGGCATCTAGCCCGCATGTCAGTGACACACCAATTGCACCTGGAGTTAAGTCCGATGAATGCGGCATTGACATTCTGGAGAGACGGTGACCTTTTCAGGCGGGAAGCGCGTGCTAGCGATGGAAGGGGTTTCGGTGTGGAGTGGCGCTAAGATCAGTCGCTCACAATAGTACATACTCCAAACCATACTACCATAGTACCCTCTCTAGCTAGGCTGTTTTATAGATTGTCATTGTGATGGATGATATACATGAGCAAGGCGGTCCGAGTATGACCGTTGGTGTTGAGCCAGGTGAATACATGCTCGGTGTTTGCGTCACCTCCATCAAACGTCTAAACAGTAATGTCAGGCACCGCCGGGGCGCGCAGGTGATGGGCTCGCCGTTTGCATTGCGCCATGAGCAGGACTTTGATTTAGAGGGCGACGTGCATGCATTAGCATGCTTTGACAGCGTGAGCGTGAGTGTCTGACGCAAAGTATTTCATTTTCATTTGGCTAACCAGGGTGCGTTAGAGCGACGAGTCCGTGGTTTGATTCCCCACATACGCATAATTTTCGTTTTTACAGTATTTCTTTCTCCATTGGCAGGTAGGCCTGCGTAGATAGATAAAGAACAAGAGCTGATGAGGCACATGCAGACTGTTTGACTGGTCAACCAGACAAATACGGAGCTATACGCTGAGCCAGTGACCGTATAATCACCATATCTCGTATACAATGATCAAAGTGAGCTATCAAGACAAGTTCGATGACCGCCAATGCATTTTACTCGGTAATAAATGACCAGAGATTGAAGGGGAATCCAAATTTGCTTCGTCTTCTGTCCTTGAGCTCTTGACAAACTAATGCACTATACGGTTGTCCAGCCACTCCACCCCAGAGCTCTCACCAAGCGTCGTCCATGCCACCGCGCCGCACACTAACCGGTAAGGCAGCGATGGCATCCCGCCGCGCCGAGTTCCTCGCCGCCCACGACCGCACACAAAATGGTAGGGAAGCGATGGCATCCCGCCGTGCCGAGTTCATCGCCGCTCGCGACCTCACAACTATGTGGGAGGAATTTGAAGATGCCAAGGCCGAATGGGCGGTAGAGCAAGAGGCGGCCAAAGCCGCACAGAGGGAGCGGAAAAGTCAGAAAGCACTCAAGAAAAGAGAGGCCCGCCGCCGCAAGAAAGAAAAGGACGCACGCGCTGCTGCGGAGAGGTCGGCGGAGATCCAAGCACGGTGGGGTGTCGCCGACAAAGCCGGGAAGGAGAACGACGGCGTCTGGCCAGCATGTGAGAAGTAGTAGTACTAGAGTAGTAGTTAGTGTGTGTGTCTGTGTCTGAGTACGAGCATGTACCAGTACTACTAGTTACTACTGTAGTTTTTAGAGCAAATTACCAGTACATTAGCCTAGACTAAATGGAAAAATTCCTATCCTATGCATCAAATGGCATCTCTTTCTCTATAGGAATTGAGATGCATGTCATCTCACTTCCTATGATTTTCATATTCCTATAAAATTCCTATCCTATGAACGAAAGGAGGCCTCTGTTGGAGTAACTACTGTAGCTAGCAGTACTGCTGGTACAGTAGTTTTCTTCAAGAAGCGGAATTCAACGAAGTCATGATGGTTCCTTCGTCCGAGCAACTTCAAAGTGGGAAGTGGGCCTGTGATTTGACGGCTCATTAGTCATTGTTAGTGCGGCGCGACGACCTGGGTGACTCTCCCTTGGAGTTCTGCGTGCATGGCAAGTGGACCAGGATGGTCGACGTCCCACATGTTGGCGAACGGAAGTATTCTTTCCGATATCGAGGAGCAATGAAACCGCGTGGTATAGTATCACTGCTGATTGGTTCGCAAAAAAATAGTATCACTGCTGATTTATAATTATTTTTTATTTCTGATGAATGCTAGCGTTTCAACTCTTACGACGAAGGGTGCCAAACACGGCACGTGCTGGATGTCCCACACGTCAGCGAAAGGAGTGGGACATGAACAGCGTGGTAGAGCCCAGCGTAAAAAAACAGCGTGGTAGAGCGTCTCCACTTCTTCCACTTCTGGGTCGGAGACCACACGTAGTAGTACTTAGTGGTATGAACGATACAAAGTGCGACCTGGAGAGAAAGACACGTCTAGTTGGAAGGTCTCGGGGCATACACGTAAACAAATATAAAAGTTAATATGTGCCTCCAACTAATATAGTAGTAGTAGAGTACTTAGGCACGTACTCCATAACATCACCGTGCATTGCACGTACAACATTTAGTGGTAGTACGTAGTAAGAGACAAATGCCGCCCAAGAGTTCCCTTCTCGACCCACTTTTGGGTGTTTGGTAGAGTGTATGGAGGGTGCATGAGTCCACACTAGTTTAGCACAAATACACTAGAAGCATGCATGAAGAGAGCATGCATGAAGAGGGTGTTGAGTTGAGCATGCATGAAGAGGGGTGTTGAGTTGAGCATGCATGAAGAGGGAACAACTATGCTGAGACGAGAACGCAACCAAACACACCCTATATGCCACGCATGTTCATACCATTTGTGCCTTTCTACTTCACTTACTGCGCTACATTACTCAGGTTCGTACGTCCACTCCTGGGTACATGTCCGTCTCGTAGTTCCAGTCCCACGTGTTCTTCATATAGATGGAACGATCCTTGCATAACACGTGCACCTTGATGCTAGATGTCTCGCGTGTTGGCAAAAGGATGAACAAAGCTCACGTAAAAAAATAGAGTGGAAGAACATAGATTCCGGACGACCGAGAAGGAGCAAGGAACCTCGTGGTGGAGCGTCTGCACTCATAATATTTAATATTATTCAGCGATATAAAATTAACCAATCATCTCCACAGTGGACTGGAAGAGTACGAAACACGGCAGCCCAGTGTAGTTACATCATACTAGTACATGGCTAACCCACGCTATCACCATATTTCTTGGCTTCCGTGCGACACCTATCTCTAGTAATCCAGCAGCCTGTATCGCTTCTCCCTCCTTGTCTCTATCAAAGTGCGGCGGGCTGGCGTTTTTGCCGTCTATTGAGGCCGGTTAACTCATCACATGTTAGCGACATGCCAAGAGCATTCTAAAAAAATTCCTTTCACGTTCCGTTTTCAAAAAGAAAAAAATCCTTTCACGTACGAATTTGCCTGTATGCTTTGAGCAACTTGCATGTCCTATACTGCTCCTGTTTGATACTCTAACTTAGCTAGAGGTTAGACTAACTCATGACTAACCCTGAACCAACTGTAGCCAAACAGGTGTTTGGGTGACAAGGTTAGATTGACAATAAATGCACTTAATGGAGGGAGAAAAGTGATTTTTTAGTGGTCCCAATGAGAAACTATCTCCAGTTAGCACCTCTTGGGTGGGATAGTTTTTTTTGGTGGGTTCGGTGCAACTTGCTCCAATTTAAACCCTCATGCTTGGATACTTTAGGGCTATTTGAGCCCCAACTAGCTCAAACTAACTCTAACCCATGGATCCAAACAGGGCCTATGGCCAGTCTCGACGCGGAGCAGTCGCGTGCACCGGGAAGCGGCGCTCTCTCGGCCGTCGCGCCACTTCAAAGCCGGCGCCAGTGAGAGGTCACCTCCGCTCTGGCCGGGCATTAATGCGGCACTGACGCTCCAGGGCGACGCTGACCGTTTCACGCGGGAAGCGCGCGCTGGCAAGGGAGTATAGGTTTTGAACCGTTTCAGGTGTAGTACTGGTAGTTTGCAAAACTGCTCAATTATTGCACTCAGTTTCCTAAGAAATTGTGGTAAAAAACGTTACTCCACAGCCCGCTTCCCTTCTCCTTCCTCTTCCACCGCCCGCGCACGTCCGCGGGAAGCGACCGGTCAACCCTTATATAGGAGTGCTAGCACAAAAAGATGCATGCATGACCACTAAAATTTCCATATTAAAGCGCCGCTCCGGCGGGAGTATGGCGTATGTTGTTACCTTCGGCCGGGCCATGGCTACCGGGCGACGGCGACCAGAGAAGAGGCGGCGGGAGGGGAATGAATGCAGCTACTGTTTGGGTTCGCCTTCCGGCTTAAATAAATGCGCAGCATCACGTGTACCCGCGGGTGCACAAATTGTAACATACGTGTCTGCTTAAGTGGGCGTCACGTAACTGGTGTGTGTGTGAGAGAGATTCTGAGAGACAGAGTGCGTGTGTGCGACTCTACTCTTCGGACATGTACTCAACCTTTTGCATCGGGATATAAGTATAATGGTATTTACTTTAGCTAGTGATTTACGTGGCCATGTTAACGTGGTTGTGTCAAAAAAATGTCACTTCCTGCTCGTGATTTGCGTTATATAATTACAAGCAAGATTCTCGTGCATTGCACGGAACATCAATATGCATTTTTTTACAAAACACCTGTTGTGATTGACCCATGCAGGAGTAATCCCATGTGTAAAAACTAATGATATCTCGAGAATTTTATCGGAAAACTGGTATCTCGAGAATGTCATCGAAAAAATGAAAGATGAGAGATAAGGCGAGGAGGAGTGGAGCGTGGTGGTGACTGGTGGTCGGAATGGGCGGAGGCATGGGGATGGACGGCGCCGGCAGGCGGCAGCGGCCACCATGCATGCTAGATTGTTCCAGAGACTTATTCCTTTTTTAATTGCTGAGCAATGAGGTTGTGGGAGATAATGATGTGGAGAGAGGTGCGGGTATCTTTGGTAAAATTATCATAGTTTGCTTTCTATCCGTCAGATATAGATCATACGGTGTGTATTACAAGATGGCAGGCACACCATCATCGCCAACTCGTTTTTTATAAGGGTACAGATGATAAGTTTGCTGACTACTAAAGTAAAGTGGAATTTGTCCAAGTTATGCAAGTAAATAAAGGTGATTGTTTATCATACGGGTAAGGTTGGATGAAGGGTGGTAGGAACAAATGCTCCGCCTAGAGCATGTGTGTGTGAGATGGAGTCTTAGTGTGTGTGTGGGTGTGTGTGTGTGTGTGAGAGAGAGAGAGAGAGATGGAGTCTTAGTGTGTGTGTGTGTGGGTGTGTGTGCGGGTCCTGTGCGTGTATTTAAGTGTGCATGGCTTCATCATAGAGAGGTGATGTGTATGGCAGAGGCCACCAACGATGGGGTGCGAGAGAGAAAATGCCCGTAGAGAGGGAAGAGAAGGTGTGTGCGCGTGAGAGGAGTCGATATCTAGAGAATGTGTTTGTTCGAGAGACACCGAGGAAGACTACTATATATCGATGGTGCATGTAGGCGGGAATTAAACAAAGGGATGGTCTTATTGGTTTCGGGGATATAGGGGAAGAGTGAGAGGCGGGGGGGGGGGGGGTAGCTAGAAGGAGATTGTTAAGTGTGAGTGTGTGTTTTACCCATCCAGGCGGAAGTTATGTGCACAAAAGAGGAGAACGATTCCATGTGGCGTTAGGATTGAGGGTAATTAACTACGTATGGAGACATAGAGACCTTGAACGTGCATGTGTGAGAGGTATACATGTATACGTGGGATGTGTGTGTGTGCGCGCGCATGATCGAGATAAAAGAAAGAAGACATAAGTCATAAGATCAACGACATGGGAGAGACGGATCGGTATGACAATATGCATGCATGTGAGAATGCAGGGAAGAAGGCCCGACAATTGAGCATGTGTTTTTGTCTTTAAGAGATAGTGGCGTGGGCTGGAGCATGCATCTATGGCGAGCAGAGGGAGTGAGGCACAACGATTGTGCAAAAGAGATCAACCTATAAATGCATATGTATGGAGAGACATATATAGTGTGGGTGATAGGAAGCAAGACTCCGTGCGAGAAAGAAATGTTGACGGAGAAACTACAGATAGATACAGAGATGGAGATGCTAGCTAGAGGGACATCCGCTAGTTTGGGTGTTGGAGATGACCGCCGGGTGGTTCAGAGGGTGAAGTTATATATGTGTGTGAGAGGGCACTTGACTGCATGTAGAGAGAAACATATGTAGTGTGCGTGATAGGAATCAAGAGTGAGGGCGAGAAAGAAGGTTGATGGAGAAACAGATAAATAGAAAGATAAAGATGCTAGCTAGTGTGCGTTAGAGATAGGAGTCGAGTGGATCAGAAGGCTGAGTTATGTGTGTGGGTGTGAGAGAGATAGAGAGAGGGTGCATGTGAGTCACATACAAACAGATATCAGAGAGAAATGAGATCCCGAGAGACGGAGTTTTGTGTCTGCGAGAGAGAAAGATATTTCACAACGAGAGTGATAGCTAGAGAGACATATGAGGGAACGCAAGATATATCTAGGGAGAGAGAGTGTGTGTGAGCGGCATACAAGAGAACAATGGAGAAATATGAGACCCTGGGAGACAGAGTTTGTGTTTGTGTGTGAGAAAGAGATATTTAAGAGGAAGAGTCGTAGGTTCTCATATCTAAGGAGCGAAAGACATCTCTGTATGAGGGGTGTGCGAGTGGCACACATGGGAATAGTAGAGAGAAATGAGACCCCGGGAGACAAAGTTTTGTGTTTGTGTGAGAGAAAGAGATTCCACATGGAGAATCATAGTTAGAGACACATAGCAGGGAGCGAGATATACTTAGAGAGAGATAGAGTGATGAAGGTCGAGGGAGAGAGTACCGTCAGTGTGTTACGAAGATAAAAGATCATTGTCGACATACAGGTAGCACGAGAGATACCTGAGAGACGATGAACGCGTATAGGTCCAGAGAGATAGTCCTATATAAGCATGAGTGATAGCTATATGAGACGAATATCTGGATTAAAGGGGATTCAAATATTTAAACTGGAGATCACGACATCGATAATATCATAACGCAAATTGGTGTATCAAACATGCATATTCATTTGAATTTGGGCACACGTGTAATGTTATATAGTTTATCAATATTGGTGATCCATAGATTCTTTAATTACAAACAATGCATGGTTTATATGCAATTAATGTCTAAACGGGATTACACTATATGTTGCGTGTGTGAAACACATTATACATGTTTGAGAAGTAAAAAAAACCCGCATGAAACACACATTAATTGGAGACAGTTAGCGAGGAATGCATACTTTGGATTTCAACATAAAGTGGTTTCAAATATTTGAAAATCCAAATTGATGGATACAACCTTATGAATCTGAGATCATGCCATTTGTAAACCATATTTATGTATAAATGGTGTTGTGCTTTTGAAAGTATATATAAAAAATGATGTATATAGAATGTAATTCCAATTGAAAATGGATCCCGCCCGAAAAAAATAGAATACAAACGGGATTCGAATTGAGTTGGCACGAGCGTAAACGTGCACTGTGCAAAATTTGAACGAAGCGGGGAAAGTCGCAGTAACCGCCGAAACCAAAATCTGCGAGATGGAAATTACTACTGCCTATCCCTGCCACGCAAAGCCTATCTGCTGGATTTCTATAGGTTTCGATAGGGGTAGGTTTGTAATTTCACCCAAATGTGACGTAACCGCCTCTCACCCGGATTCATACACGGTGGGCGCCAAAACACAGTGTGTCCTCGGCCGAAATCGACTCCCTCCCCGATTCATATTCATATACACGGTGGGCGCCAAAAACAAACTCTCGTCGGCAAATATTCGGTGTATGCGAGATTACCGTCCTATCCCCAACCGACTAATGTTGCTGTGATGTAGTAGAAATTTGAAACGGGGGCTAAGTTTGTAAATTTCCTCGCATTTGAGACAAGCGCGCCCTGAATACATGTTTCCCCCCTTCCTCTCTACCTCCCTTTTCCCCATTCGTACTCCGTGGGCGCCAAAACACCCTCTCCACCCCACCCTCCTCCGTCCGCCGCCGCCCGCCACCCCATCCACCGCCGTCCTCCTCCACCATGCCGGAGCTGATACGCCGACGCCGCCGTCCATTACAAGAGATCGACCTCTCTCATCCACGGCTTCGGACCGGGATCCTTGCATCCCGTCCTCTCGCTTCATCCCCGCCGTCGTCCACCTTGCCGGCGCCGCTCCTACGACCGTCTCGTCCACCGCGCCCCGCCGCCACCGTCTACCCTCCTAGATCTGGTTCCACGCCGCCGACAGCCATCGCTACCGCAGCACCGTCAAATTCTCAGCAGATGCGTACACGGCGCCGCACCAGAGGCGGTACTCTTTCGTATCTGCTCAACTTATTTATCGCAGCAAGAAAATAGATCGCCACTGCTTTACTCTGATTTCTTGTCTTGGTTGCGAAGTTGCCTTTGTCCGGTTTGCACCTTCAGATCCGCCATGGCACGCTCAACACTATACTCCCAATGCTTATGGTTTTCCCCTTTTATATTCCACACTAGTTAAATCACAGTAGACTAAATTTTTCAGAGCTCGCCGGAGTTCGCCGGTGCGAACGAAGGGGCTCGGGTGGTTGTGGGGCCTCGCCGAACGAAGAAAACTCGACGCGGGTGGGGGTTGGGGCGGGGGTGGGGGTGGGGGTGGCGGAGGAACACGGGCGGTGGGGCCGGTGGTCCGTCCGGCGGCCCGTGCGGTGTTCTGTATGGGAAGAATCAGAGACGAGGAAGAAGATGGGTTAGGAGACGTAGGATCTTCATCCAACCGCCTGAAATGGTCGAGAGACAGCTGGGAGTTGCATTCTTAATGCGCTCTGGTTCATCATGTGTGGGCACTGCGCAACCAACATTTTATTATCCAAAATCTGCTTGCTCTTCTTTACCATGTTCCTCTTCCGTTCTTCTTTAATATGTACTCTCTCCGTTCCTAAATACAAGTCTTTGTATAGATTCCACCATGGACTACATATGGAGCAAAATGAGTGAATCTACACTCTAAAATGTATCTGGATACATCTGTATGTGATCCATAGTGGAAATCTCTACCAAGACTTATATTTTGGAACGGAGGGAGTTTGATAGTAGTACAGTATGTTCCTTGTACTGAAGATGAGCAGGGACATTTGCAGTGTAGAGGTCTATACGGTCGGTTGTGATGGACACTTTGAGCCTCTTTGATTCGTAGGATCTTGTAAACATAGGAATAGGATTTGTAGTGGCCTGCCCACTTGAATCCTATAAGAACAGCAAGGAAATGCGGGGAGCTGTGTCGCCTTTGAGAGTTACACTGATATTAACAGTACCGCACCTTCACTTGAAGAGAGCTGGTATCCGAAGCCTTTCTAGCCGTACCGGCAAACTAGCACATATATTCCAGCAAGTTCCACTTTGCTGATTTTACTCTGATGCTTAAGGTTTTCCCGTTATATCTACACTATGATCTGTGTAGCTGCTTTGTGTCGCACTAGCAGCAGTCCACTCTTGAAGCTAAACACTGCAATGACTCACAAAATTGGCACCAAGGCATTGGGTGCCATTCTGGATGCAATGAAACTCATACGCTCCCCACCTGTTGACTCTTGTTCAGAATATGATCCTAATGACTCTTTTTCAAAATTGCCACATATAGAGAGACAACATGGAATTGCATTTCTTTGGGCGCTGTGATTCATCATGAGTGGGCAACCAACATTGTATGCAATGAAGCGGAACCTCAAGAATATGCTTCCTCTTCTGTTCTTTAACATGTTCCTCTTTGTTTATTCTGTATTTAGTACGTACAGTATGTTCCTTGTCAGGAAGGGGCGCAGGGACATCTGCAGTCAACAGCTGATAGAGCTGGCCTGTACGTGATCGATAGGCTTTCAATTACTAGCGGCAATACAACACCGTATTTTCAAGCCAGTTCCACTTTCCCGATTTATATATCGTGGTTATGGTGTACCCCTGTTATGTACACTATGATCTGCCTAGTTGCTGTGTGCTCTTGTTATCATGGTTTGGCAATAAACTCTCTATACAGTATATTATGAACCTGTCATCTGCCAGCTATCCTTACTTCTGGAGCCTATTTTTTGTGTACTTGTGCCAGATTATATAAATGCACGCACCATATTACAGCACACATGAGCTCTCTCATCAGAATCCAGTGATAGCACACAAGTGTTTACAGGGGCGCCCCTATATTAGAATATCATCTGCATTACAAAGATAATCTCACAACTATTTATGTTTTCATGGTTCTCAGATATTATACGCAATTACAGTGAATATCAGAATCCGCGCATCAGAAGAATATTGTGGAACACTGCAATGACTTACAAAATTGGCACCAAGGCATTGAGTGCCATTCTGGAAGCAATGAAACTCATACGCTCCCCACCTGTTGATTCTTGTTCAGAATATCATCCTAATGACTATTCTAACCTCGAGGAGTCAAAGGCAGATGGCCTGTCCTGTTCACCCATCAAGGTGCCTGTTCTAATTTGGCAAGGTTTTATTGATTGCGCGTATCTTGCATATGTTGTCTTGCATTTCTTCTACTTTGTTGCACCGCCATCTGCTTAGTTTACTCATCATATAACTCGAGATGCCATGCCCATCCATTATCAATACATATTCCATCTGTCATCATACCATGTTTTTCCACTCAAATGTTGTTCTTGTGCATCAGACATCAAAAAGGAAGAGGGTGATTGCCGAACCCGAAGGAGCACCAGCAAAGTCCTTGGAAAACGTGGTGGTGCCGGAGAAATCAGACAGCGCCCCACTTATATTGGTTGTACAACCAGTGACACAAAACGTAGGACCGACTCCAGCAGACTGTACCCATACTTCACTGGCCACACCACTAGCCCCACCACACAGGACCTGCACTCCAGCAAAAGGTATACCGATTTCATTTGCCATAGCACCAGCAGTACCACAGAAAAATCCCACTCCAGCAAAAAGTACAGCAAGTCCACCGGCCGAAGACCTATCCCAACTGCAGAGACGGCCAATTCCTGCAGATTGGAACCCCATTCCATTTATTCCCAGTTTAAAAGACAATGCTTTCAATGTTGTTAGGGACTACGTGCATATATTCCCATCATGGGAAGATTATAGTGAAGACAAACACCATTTTCACATCTTCCTGTCCAACTTACGTGTAAGTGCTATTATTCATGGTTATTATTTTCCTGTTTTCTGCTGATCGAACACATCAATGATTTACATTACATTGTTGTAACTAGGCGAGGGTCAATCTGGATAGTCATGACGAGCAAAGCTTGCTTGTGCTTTTCAAGGAAGCATTGCAGCAGTATCGGTGTTACCTGAGGAAATCACACTTTGATGGCAAGTCTATAAACGAATTTCCGGTGAAGTCTCCTGTGCTAAATTTAGAAGACATTGAATGGAAAAACCTTGTTATGCACTGGTCTCGTTCCCAGGATGAGGTACTGTCTATGAAATCACATGACAATTTGAACTTCTACTTTTCCGCATGTGCTTTACGGATCTTTTTTGCAGGAAATCTGCTCGAAGAAGAATTCCGGTTTGAAAAGAACGACAGGATATCGCAAATATGCTGCCCGCTGCTTTGCTCTTGTTAGTACCTGTTGTCCTGTATCACTGTACTTGCATACATACCTGGTTCATTATGTGACAGCAGTATGCATGATAGCTTGCTTATCAATTGTTCGCTCCAAATTATCTGATCTGTATGAATGGTTACATTAGTGTAGAATATATCCAATGCCAATGAATTTTTTAGCTCTGCATTGTTCTTGTAAGTACATGTGTCCTTTATCAGTGTACTTATATTGACAGGTAGTTGTTCATGTACCATCACTCTGCAGCTTATTTTCCTTTGCCCTCCATTTTCTACACATCAGATCTATATTTACTCTTACCATAAGGTTGGTACTGAAGAAGTTTAGCTGTGCATTGCTCTTGGCTTGTGCCTTTTGCCTGTATCACTGCACATACATTTATAGTTTCTTGGTTATGTAGCATCACTCTTCATCTTATCTTAAATATTCTCCATTTTTTTTGTATATTATCACATCTATATATACTCTTAACAAAATGTAGAATAAAGGCAATGCTTATGAAGAAGATTCTGTGGTAAACTTCTTGAATTGCCCCCCCCCATCAGCATGGACAAGGGCTTTATAGAGCCTGTCTTCACCAGTAATGTAAGTTTGTCCTTCTCAAGCCTTCAAACTTTGTTGTGTATATTTGGTTAGGCATGAATGCAACAACTGTTTATTTTTGGTGTTTGCATCAAATTGCATGTTTAAATTTTATTATGTACTCCCTCCATTCCTAAATATAAGTCTTTCTTGAGATTTCAATATGCACTACATACGGAACAAAACGAGTGAATCTACACTCTAAACTATGTCTATATACATCCGTATGTAGTTCATATTGAAATCTCTAAAAGACTTATATTTAGGAACGGAGGGAGTAGTTCATAAACAAAAGTTTGTCCTTCTCAATTTAAGTTTTCAGTTGTACAACCAAGTTCCTTCTTCATACCATGTAAATTAAA
Organism: Triticum aestivum; assembly: GCF_018294505.1. Lineage (NCBI taxonomy): Eukaryota > Viridiplantae > Streptophyta > Magnoliopsida > Poales > Poaceae > Triticum > Triticum aestivum. Next base: position 42,700,441 of record NC_057807.1, read on the forward strand.
CTATACAGAGCAAGTGATCTTCTTTTGCACTGCATGTATGCTTCTGTTCTTCATCCGTAATCCAGTGGTGTGGTGAACCTACCCACTACAGCACAATGTCATATTCTGCAATGTCTTAACTATGAACAATGTCATATCATTCTACTATTATTTAAACCGTCTCTTTATTTGCCAATCTGAAATGGGATAAATTGACAGCACACTAACCATTGATACTTATGAGTTCTTGATCTGTAATCCAGTGGTGTCGTGAAGCTGCCAACTCCTTCACAATGTCATTTCCTGCCATGTCTTGACCTGAACAATACCATATTGTGTTAATGCATTTTTAAACTGTGTCACTTTATTCGTCAGTAAGAAATGTGATGAATTGTCAGCACTGATACTTTTATGTGCAAAACCTGTCATCTGTCTGCTTGTTTATCTTTCAGAGTGAGGAAGATATAAGTGTTGAACAAGCGCAGTCTCATCATCTTGCTCAGGTGCTTGCGCTGCAGCTCGCCAGCAGGGCTAACCTTTCTTGAACTCTATTGAAGTGCTGTCGGTTTTGTATATTATTTTGTCGGCGTGTTTATTTGCACTGGTGGCGATCTTTGATGCCCAGTGTATGTAATCTGCTGTCTGCTTGTGCTTTATTATCATAGTGGCGAACTTTGATGCCCAGTGGATGTAATATGCCGTAATTTCTTTATTGTATAGTCTAGGTTTTTTCTTATTCACGATGCTGCAGTTATTTTACTGTATATATATCCTGTCTTCGCAGTAAAGCGGCCAAACCGTAAAATTACGGTACATAATCGGGCCGTCATGCAATCACGATGTATGATCCGCATCATGGGCCCCGTCAAACTGGCCCACTAGTAGATTCGGGCCTTTAATAGGCCGAGTAACCCCCGGCCCTCTTTTCGCAAGAAAACTCAATGGGCTTTTAGGAGGCTGAGAAGTAGGTTGGGCCTGAAACGTGCCGAACAGCTCACGGGCCGGCAGCAGCCCGAATTGGACCCCGGCCCATGATTGTGCGAATCAAATCACGGGCTTTTAACAGGCCAAAATTGTCTCGGTCCTTGTTTGGCCCAATCAGATATCGGCTGCGAGCAGGCCGGATGCAAACCGGGCCGTAGTTAGGCCCAACTATATGACGGGCTTTTAACAGGCCGAAATTAATATAGGGCCGAAATGTTAAACGGGCCCTTAACAGGCCGAAACTAATATCAGGCCGATTTACTAAATGGGCCTTTAGCAAGTGGGCCAAAAAGCATAGCGTCCAGTTAATGGGCCGAATCTGATATGGGCCATAATTGAGGCCGAAGCCTCTTAAAGGGACGGACCTGATCTGGGCCGTGATTTGGCCCAGAACGTGGGAGGCTTTTAACGGGCCGGATCTCATATGGGCCATTATTAGGCCCGGAACGTGGCAGGCCATTAATGGACCGGATCAAATATGGGCCGGCATTTGGCCCAAAACATGGCAGCCAGTTAATGGGCCGGCCTACTAGGGTCCTCAAAATCTTGTGGGACTATAGCTGGGCCGGCCCATTAGTGTCGGCGAAATCTCGTGGGCCTTTAGTTGGGCCGGCCCATTATGATCCGCAAGAATTTTGTGGGCCTTTACCTTGGCCAGCCCATTATGGCACACAAAATTATTGTGGGCCTTTACCTGGGCCGGCCCATTATGGGCCGCGAAATCTTGTGGGCCTTTAGTTGGGCCAGCCCTTATGGTCCGCAAAATCTCGTGGGCGTTTAGCTGGGCCGGCCCATTATGGTCCGCAAAATCTTGTGGGCCCTTAGTTGGGCCGGCCCATTTAAACTCGATGGGCCGTGCCACGTATCGACGTATCATAGGCACCTTCTGTCCAATGAGTGGATGACATCTGTCCCAACGATGAGCCGACACGTGTTTCCTCCAGCCAAGGATGATTTTACACGTGGAAAATCCCCATTGGCCGGGGCTGTTAACGGGTTATCGGATCCAAAACTCAACCCGATAGCTTAACGGTGTTCCGTTATGGTGGATGCCATGTGTCGGTCACCCTTGACGAAAGCACTTCTGTGACACGCGATTTATCGTCATGGAAGTGGACACTTCCGTGATGATAATTTTGGTAATGTCATGGAACACTTCTACGACAGCACATGTATGACTATCTTTATTCTGTCATAAATTTGTCATGGATGTACATGCATGACAGAAAACGCGACCTACTGTGACAAACACGTATCATCATGGAAGTGTATTTCTTTTTGTAGTGTGAGCCACAACCGTCTAAAGAAGTTCTCCGGCTCGCTGTATTTCCATCGCTGCTAACGACTCATCCTGAACCGGGAGAGCCACCAATCGAGTAGCCGCAGCTATCATGTTATCCAGAGGATTAGAATAGTGACTCGAGGGCATCTGAACATGATGAGGAGGGGTCAAATTCAAACGTGGGGGGTCTGCAGCACGTGGTTGAACCGGTGCTCCAGCCGCCGGTGCCTCAACGGCCCGATCCACCACAGGCGGGTTACTGATTCCTGCCCCAGGCATGTTGGAAAGGTTTCTCGCATCGTAAACCAAGGGTAAACGACTCGCATGCCTTTTGTTAAAGACAGTGTTTGATGCGTCTCCGTCCAAGATCAAACAAAAAAATTCTGCTTGAAGCCGTTCTGCCTCCCTCTCCAAGGCGGCTCGCTCCATCGCCATCCGGGTGTTCTTAGTGTTTAGTTCCTCCTTTGCTTGAGCTATCTCATCATGTAACTTTGCAACATCCACATTATGTTGCGTTTGGTTCACCGGGGTCACCTCCGTCATCAACAACGTTTCTAGAGCCTCCAAAAGATTAGATAAAACTTGAGTCGGCTTGCGCACCGGGCCTCCTGCCCCAGCTGCCGTTGTCGTCAACAAACCAGAGATCATTGCTGCCGCAGTTGAAGAATTCTGCCCTGGCTGTGTAGCGGCCATGAAGATTGTAACCCGGTTTCGCAGCTCGTAGGGGTCCGGAATACTGTCACCATCGGAACAGCCCCCAAGCCCACCATCCTAAACTTGATACATGGAATTGGTCTCGCCAGTTGAGGACTCATCGCCTGAATAGACGGACGTCTCACCACCGGACTCAGATCCTCCTTCGAGATCTACTCCTTGAGTAAAGCCAAGAAAGACAAGCTTTGGGCGGCTTGAACCTTCAGGTCTCGATGATGTCGGCGTAGGTGTCCGGCTCAGCTTCCGACTCACCAATCTTGTCGATGAAGACATGAATTCCGCCGAAGTGGACCTGGTACCCGTACTCAATTGAGCCGGCCTCGGGGACCCAGCCCGCGTCATCGATGTAGAGCTTGCCGCGACGACTCTTAGTCATTCGGCCCACAACGTCTCCCTTGAGCCCTGCGAAGCTGCCCTTCAAGAAGTTGAAACCACCATGCGCTGGCCCCATGGTGGGTGCAAACTGTCGTGGAATTGTCACGGTAGATGCCCTAGCATAAGGACTTAGGTCTGGAGCCGTCGCAATGTAGTTAGCTTGAAGGGTTTAAACAAGACAAAGGACATGGAGAGTTTTACCAAGGTCCGACCCCTCTCAATGAGGTAAAGGCATACTCTTGCTTTAGGTTGTATTGCTTGGGTTTCGATTACTAGGGAGCGAATAGGCTTTACCTAGTTCTTGACTTCTTGTTTCTTGCCCTAACCCGCTGTCGGGTCACCCCTTTATATACACAGGCTGATACCCGGCAGCTTACAGAGTCCCGATCGGCTAATACATAATGTGTTTGGCTCGGTGACAAAACTAAACTTTCCTTATCATACAAGTTACACATATGGCAGTTCATGCCCGTGGGCCTCAAGTCGCCTCCGGGTCTTGGGCCTTCAGTAAGCTTGCTTCATGCATCGTCATCTTCAACATCTTCTTGGGCCCTCTCATTATGAACCGCCAATGGTATGACCCGGCCCCTCCTGGGCGGGTCATACCCAATAGTCATATCCCCGACACATGCCATGCTTCGGCTAAGCAATAAAGTGACAACATTAATCATCCAAATAGAAAAACAATATGCATGATGTCGGTGTCAAAACCGGCGGATCTGGGGTAGGGGGTCCTGAACTATGCGTCTAAGGCTAATGGTAACAGGAGGTGGGGGACACATTGTTTACCCAGGTTTGGGCCCTCTCTATGGAGGTAATACCCTACTTCCTGCTTGATTGATCTTGATGAATATGAGTATTACAAGAGTTGATCTACCACGAGATTGTAATGCCTAAACCCTAGAAGCTAGCCTATGATTATGATTGTTGTTCTACAGACTAAACCCTCTGGTTTATATTGACACCGGAGGGGGATAGGGTTACACAAGGTCGGTTACAGAGAAAGGAATCTACATATCCGAATCGCCAAGCTTGCCTTCCACGCAAAGGAGAGTCCCATCCGGACACGGGACGAAGACTTTTATCTTGTACCTTCATAGCCCAACAATTCGGCCCATGCATATAGTCTGGCTATCCGAGGACCCCTTAATCCAGGACTCCCTCAGTAGCCCCCGAACCAGGCTTCAATGACGATGAGACTGGCGCGCAGATTGTCTTCGGCATTGCAAGGCGGGTTCCTTCTCCGAACTCTTAAAAGTACCTATTGTAAAGAGCAGTATCCAGCTTTCCACTTAATGTCACGCTCATTGGCTTCTGCACCTTCATGATTTTAGCTTCCATGTGTCAAGAGAATGCGAGAGGTTGGGGTATTTTGCATTTACCACCCTAATCCACACCATCTCCCCCAAGGGAGGAATTCTCAAAGCATGCCCGCAGAAACCATGCTAAACATGGCTTGCGCTCGTAGCTCTCCCTCCCGCCCTCACGGCCCCAAAAAGGCTGATTGGGAGAAGTGTTCCGTATCGCACGGTCAACTGGTGAAGTTACAGACCCAGGGGTTTCTTCCCTTCCCCCGTATATTTAGTCCCTGTTCGAGCCGGATTGTCTTCCTTTGACGGTGGGGAGCAGGCGGAGGAGTATCGCAACCCATCCAAGGGGGAACGAGTATGCTTTGTCCCCTATTTGCTGAGAGGTGTCGGATTTCCAATCCATCCGTTCCTCCGAGGGCTTTTGGAGTACTATGGCCTCCAACTGCACAACTTCACACCTGCCTCCATCCTACACATTGCAGGTTATGTCGCTATTTGCGAGTTATTTCTGGGTTGTGAGGCCCATTTCGAGTTATGGAAGAAGTTGTTTTGCCTCGTCCCTCATAATCAAGAGGGATCAATATTCCAAGTGGGCGGAGCCGAGGTATGGCGCATCGTCGGGACTGGATACCTATCCGGTACGCCGAAGAAGGCATCCAAAAAATGGCCTTCCGAGTGGTTTTATGTTGAGGACATCTCCCTTCCTGACCCAATCCGAATGGGTCTCCCTGAATTTTCAAGTGCTCCGTTGAAGAAACGCCTCAGCTGGCATCCCCGGAGCCTCAGGGAGGAAGATAGCATGGAGGTCCATCAATTGATGAGCAAGATAAGGACACTTGGTCAATCCGGATTATCCATAATTGAAGTTGTGGAGATATCCATAATGCGAGGGGTTCACCCACTCCAATATCGAGGGCGTCCCATGTGGCACTTCAATGGAGAAGACGACACCAGCCACTGCGGTCGAAAGGGTCCAGACACACCCACCGCTTTGGCGAAAATACTATCCGGATTATACAAAAGGGAGCAAGAGGAGTTCATCCGCATTAAGCCCAGAGATGGATTTTCTATGTACAACCCTCCCATCTGGGTGAGTTTCCATCCCACTACTCTACTCCATTTATTCCCTGAATCCTTTTTCATAAATATTTAATCCCTCCATTTATAATAGGAATGGTGGAAAATCACCAGGGAGATCCACAACCCAGCACCACAGCCATAGGACCACAACCAGGCCCTTGACCCCGGATTCGAAGAGGATCCGGATATATTTGTGGAGCTCGGGGAAGGGGTATTTTACTAGGCAAGCTGTGACGACACAGAAGTTGCCATCATCGCTGACTATCCCGGCCTCCTCCCTGCGTCGCATGTAAGTAATCAGGAGATGTATCCTTCGAGAGGATTTATTCTTTCCACCTTACCCATCACACAATTTCATGCTCTAAAGGGAAGACGATCGGCACGCCATCCCAAACCCGAGGCGACTCGCCAGAAAGCGGTGCCTATGGCGGGCTGGCCTTCAAAGAGAAAGGCAGATGGAAATACGGCCGAGCCGTCATCAAAGAGGTATGGTTCTCTACATGCTCTGTGGTTGTCATCTTAAAGTATTATTATATTGGTTGTGTCTTGACCAGAAGAACATTCGCCGGACTAAGCCCGGGGATCCCGCTGGTCATGCCTCTACTAGCCGGACTCCGGACCCTATTTCGAGGGATGAGGCTAACGCGGAAGTGACACCGGATTATCCTCATACATAGGATTCAGATAGAGTATCCATCACAAATTCTGAAGTGGAGAGCGCCATGAATCATCGGCGCCGACAGGCCGCACTTCGCGACCTTGGTTTTTCAGAAGAGTCTTTCAATGCCTTCAACTCGGGTGATGCGTACATCCGAGCTGCTAAAGATGGGCTTGCTAGAGCCACATACTAGTATTTGAAGGATATACTGGTAATTTCACATTTGTAAAAAATCTGATAATTATATATATCAGTAGCCCCTGAGACTTGAAACAGTTGGTACAACTGATTTAAGGATCATTGTATGAATAGGTACTCACAGAGAAGAACAACCTACTGTCTCAAGAGCTGGAAAAGTGTCGGACCCAGCTAACGACCGTTACGGTGGAAATGGAAAAATCCAAAAGGGCATCCCCTGGTATGTGTTCCTAAATTGAGAAAAACCAGGATTATATATAGACCAGTGATGCTAACAACAATTCATATGAGATGATAGAATCCTCAGATAATCCGGGAGAGAATCCGGAAATCCCATGAGAGGGTGAACAAGGAGCTCAAAGGAAACTGGCCGCTGGCGAGCGTGTACTTACACGTGTCGGGCAGGAGAAAAACAAACTCTGAGATGCTAATACGCAGCTGGGCGAAGAATTGAAAGATGTTCGGGCCGAACTGGCTGACCCCGTGAAGAAAAATAAGAGGCTCCAACGCGGCATTTTTAGTATGTGATCAAACGAACCTTTACATAGTTCGGCAAAGAAAGGAACTAACAGAGTTATATCTGTAGGTATGCTGACTGGCCGTCCCGAAGAGGAGATTCCCAGATCCTCAGGCGATCCTCTAGAAGAGCTGCCGCAACTACATGAGCAAGCTCGGCAGGCAATGCGGAGTGTCTCCAAGGCCTTATGGCCATCCGCCTCGCTACCAGGAAGTATGGAGGAGCTGGTACATCTATTCAAGGGAGCACGGCAGCGTTTCCAATTATGGAAGATATCGGCCTATCGAGAAGGTGCGTGAGAAGCTTGGGCCATGGTGAGAACACGGTATACCAAGATCGATCGAAATCATATGGCCCGGGTCGGACCTTTAGGGTCAGATGGGAAAGAAATTCTAGTTATCCTGGTGTATGACCAGGTAAAATTAGCCACAAAGTATTCTCAACAGGATTGTAGGCTAGACAACCTGTTGATGGCATAGAAGAAGAAGTATTTGAGTCTAAGTGACTATGTACTTCAATTGACAAATGATTTCTCTAGCTGAACTGTCAATTAAATGTCATGGCAGACCATTTCGCTTCAACCTCCGGACCCAAGGGTGCGGAGTGTTTCCGAATACCCGCTCAGTAATATATGTCGGGCTATGCATGGAAACCAGGCGTAGGGGTCATAGTTGCTTGAACAGACAAGTATCCAGCTAGTTATTTTATATTACATTTTGATCGTAATTAACATCTTCCAAAGAGAATAGTTCCGTTAGGGGTTCCTTTTGCTGGGTCGACATGCATTAACATGCATGTCCGGACTGTGATTGAAAAAATCGCAGCAGGCTTAACATCTGGGGGTTCGTAGTGTAACGAGTAATGAACATCTTTAGTTCGCCGACCGAATATTCCCTTAAGAACGCTAGCTTTCGGCTTCACCCAGTCTGAGGTACACGTCCGGATAACCCGGCAGTAACAATCGCAAAGGTGCTCCCTTTATGCCCTAGCCGAACTAACGAGAATGTAGGGCATAAGCACATGAGCAAGGCAACCCAGCTTGGCCAAAACTTAAGTCATATCGATGCATAAAATGGCGAAGAAAAGGCATATACGCGTAAAAGACACATATGTGGTGAGCTTGAAGCTCTAAAAATAATAATAGTAATAAGCTTTTGTTACAAGAAGCCCCCAAGTATACCTGACATACAAATTTCAGAATGTGTGTGTCAAAGATGTGTGGTTTAGCCGCACAGAAAGCTTTAAGGCTTTAAAAAAAGGAAACGAAAGTGTAAAAATATAGTAAATAAAATGAAAAAGGAAAGGGGGGTAAAGGAGACGAACGAAGAGTCTGGCAATATGCATAGAACCTTCAGAGTTTGGCCGCGTTCCATGGGTTCGGCTCTAGGCGGTTGTTTGATGCATCACGCAGCGGTACGCTCCTCCGGTGAGTACCTCGTCAATGATGAAGGGACCCTCCAACTTGAGCTTGAGCTTGTCCTTTTTCTTCTCCGGCAAGCGTAGAACGAGTTCACCAACATTGTAAGTCTTGGCCCGTACTTCTCTGCTTTGATATCTACGGGCTGTTGTTGATAGAATGCGGAACGAGCTTTGGTGACATCGCGCTCCTCCTCCAAGGCATCTACACTGTCCTGCCGATCAAGCTCAGCCTCTCTCTCTTCATACATGTGCACTCTAGGTGAGTCATGGATAACGTCGCATGGCAACACGGCCTCTGTGCCTTACACCATGAAAAAAGGTGTGTATGCGGTAGAATGATTGGGTGTGGTCCGCAGCCCACCAGAGTACGGAGTCGAGCTCCTCGACCCAGTGCTTGTCTGATTCTTTCAAAGACCGCACTAACCTGGGTTTAATGCCGCTCATCATGAGACCGTTAGCACGTTCGACCTGACCATTGGTTTGTGGGTGATAGACGGAGGCGTAGTCGAGCTTGATGACCAGATTAGTACACCAGGCTTTCACCTCATCGGTTGTGAAATTAGAGTCGTTGTCGGTGATGATGCTGTGTGGAACACCATAACGGTGCACTACACCAGATACGAAGTCTATCACTGGCCCAACTTTAGCCGTTTTAACTGGTTTGGCTTCTATCCACTTGGTGTATTTATCCACCATGACCAACAAGTATTTTTTCTTATGGCTTCCTCCTTTAAGAGGTCCGACCATGTCAAGCCCCCAGACCACAAAGGGCCAAGTGATGGGGATTGTTTGTGGAGCGGTGGGTGGCGTATGGCTTTGGTTGGTGAAAAGCTGGCATCCGACGCAATGTTGGACAAGGTCATGTGCGTCTGCTCGTGCCGTCGGCCAGTAGAAATCTGTACGGAAGGCCTTGCTTACAAGGGCCCGAGCCGCGGTGTGGTGACCGCCGAGGCTGGCATGAATTTCAGCCAAGAGTTGCCGCCCTTCTTCCTCAGAGATACATCTTTGAAGTACTCCAGTCACACTTTTCTTGTAAAGTTCTCCCTCGTGGACTTTGTAGGCTTTAGAGCGTCGTACAATGTAGCGTGCCTCATTCTGATCCTCGGGGAGTTCTCGCCTATTAAGGTAGGCCAAGAAGGGTTTGGTCCATGGGGCGATGACTGCCATGATGAGATGGGCCGATGGTATGATATCAGTGGCTAAGCCCCCGGTGACGTTGGTGTGCTCGGATTCTGGGGTTGTGGTCGGATCCGGATTGATGCTGCCGCTCTCCCCTTGCCACACCACGGATGGCTTGAAAAGCCTTTCCAAAAAGATATTGGGTGGGACGGGGACGCGTTTCTCTCCAATGCGGGCGAGGACATCCGCTGCTTGATTACTTTCTCGAGCTACATAATGAAACTCAAGCCCCTAGAACCGAGCCGACATTTTGAGAACAGCGTTACGGTAAGCCACCATCCTCAGATGTTTGGCATCAAAATCTCCATTTATTTGAGATATTGCGAGGTTTGAATCCCCGCACACTTCCAGGCGTTGTATGCCCATGGACACGGACATCCAAAGACCATGCAATAAGGCTTCGTATTCGGCTGCATTGTTAGAGTCCGTGAATAATATTTGGAGGACAAATTGGACTGTGTATCCAATAGGGGATGTTAAGACAACGCCTGCCCCTAGGCCTGCCAGCATTTTGGAACCGTCGAAGTGCATGACCCAGTTGGAATATGTGTCGTACTCTTTAGGGAGTTCGGCCTCTGTCCATTCGGTGACAAAGTCGGCGAGTACTTGCGATTTAATGGCTCGCCGCGGTTTGTATGTAATGTCGAGTGGGAGGAGCTCGATGGCCCACTTGGCAATCCGGCCCGTGGCATTGCGATTGTTTAGTATGTCATTGAGTGGTACTTCGGAGGCCACCGTGATTGAACACTCTTGAAAGTAGTGTCGTAGTTTCCAGGATGCCATGAAGACCGTGTATGCTATTTTTTAATAATGAGGGTACCAGGATTTGCATGGTGTGAGGATAGTGGATACGTAGTATACCTGCTTTTGAAGCGGGAATTTGTGTCCGTCCTCCTCTCATTCGACGAAGAGCACCACACTCACAACTTGCTGTGTTGCCGCTATGTATAAGAACATGGGTTCGCCAATGTTCGGTGTGGCCAGGATTGGGTTGCTTGCTAAAAGAGCCTTTAGTTCTTCCAGTACGCCCGTTGCAGCATCCGTCCACTCGAAGTGTTCAGTTCGTCGAAGAAGGTTATAAAGTGGCAATGCCTTTTATCCTCATCTGGATATAAAACGGCTTAAAGCTGCCATGCATCCAGCTAGTTTTTCGATTTTTTTGAGGTCAGTTGGCGTAGCCAACTGTGACAAAGCTCGGACTTTGGCTGGGTTTGCCTCAATTCCTCTGTTGGAAATGATGAAGCCCAGAAGCTTTCCAGCGGGAACGCCAAAAATACATTTTTTCGGATTGATCTTGATGTCATATGTTTGGAGGTTATAGAATGTGAGACGCATATTGTCTATTAAGGATTCAACGTGTCTAGTTTTGATGACTACGTCATCCACATATGCTTCAACTGTTTTGCCGATTTGTTTCCCCAAGCATGTTTGAATCATGTGTTGATAGGTGGCACCGGCATTTTTTAGCCATAAAGGCATTGTTTTGAAGCAGAAAGGCCCATATGGGGTGATAAATGCTGTTGCGACTTGATCAGACTCCTTCATCTTGATTTGATGGTATCCGGAGTATGCGTCGAGGAAACACAATGAGTCGTGTCCTGCGGTAGCATCGATAATCTGATCGATGCGGGGGTGGGGAAGGGATCCTTAGGGCAGGCCTTGTTGAGGTCTTTGAAATCAACACATAGGCGCCAGGATTTGTCCTTCTTTGGTACCATCGCCAGGTTTGCTAGCCAATCCGGGTGTTTTATTTCTCTCATGAATTTGGCTTCAAGTAACTTGGCTAGCTCCTCCCGCATGGCTTGTCGTTTGGATTCGGAGAAGCGCCGCATTGTTTGCTTGACCAGCTTATATCCCTTTAGCATGTTTAGGCTGTGTTCGGCCAGCCTGTGTGGGATCCCTGGCATATCCGAAGGGTGCCAGGCAAAGATGTCCCAGTTTTCGCGTAGGAACGTCCGCAGTGCGGCGTCAACAGTGGGGTCCAGCTGTTCCCGATGGATGCTATCTTCGTGTAGTCCGTTGGGTGGACTTGGAATTTGACTAGTTCATCTGTTGGTTTAAAGGAGGTGGATTTGGATCGCATATGGAGTATTACGTTGTCCCTGTCCACCGTGGAGCATAATGGAGTTAATTCTTTGGCCGCGAGCACTTCTGACAATGCCTCAAGGGCCAAGGCGATGGTTTTGTTTTCGGCGCGGTCATCATGACATTCATGTACCCGTAATGGGGTATGCCTTGGAAGCTGGCAAATGCATCTCGCCCTAACAGGGTGTGATATCCACTATTGAAGGGGGCCACTTGGAAGGTTATCTCTTCGGACCAATAATTCTCCGGCGTGCCGAATACCACATCGAGTGTGATTTTTCCCGCACATCGCACCTCCCGACTGGGGATAGTTCCTCGGAAGGTCGTGCTACTTTGCTCAATGCAGCTCCTGTCTATTTCCATTTTGTTGAGAGTTTCCTAAAGAAATGAGGTTTAGTCCGTTGCCACCGTCGATGAGCACTTTGGTAAGCCGAAAGCTGTCCACAATTGGACTGAGGACCAATGTGGCTGGTGCCCGGACTGTTCTGAACTGCGATTCGTCACTGGCATTGAAATTTATGGCCGTGTTGTTCCAGGGATTTATTGATGCAACTTGGCAGACTTCAGCGAGGCCGTGGAGTGCTCTCTTGCGCCTGTTATTTGAGGCGAAAGTCTCAGAGACTGTCAATACTATAGTGTTGTTGTTTTTCGTCGGATGTTGCTCTGTGGTGTTTTTGGTGAGGAGATCGTCGCCGCTCTTGGCCACCTGCCGAAGTATCCAACATGCTCTAAGGCTATCTGTTGGTACGGTATCCGGTGTGATGTGTATTTTGCATGGCCTATCGAGCCATCCCTCCAGAACGGTTCCACGCCCTGTAATGGGCTTTGATTTTTTCGTTATTGGATCGGGCGACCTACGAGGGTACACCCTTTTTGTTCCGACGAGGGATTTAGTGGAAACTGGTGGCTCCCAAGAGGTTGCCCGAGTTTTCTAGGCGCTTTCCATCATGCAGTACTTCTGTACTATGGTTGCCAAGTCAGCAAAGTGTGATACGTGGCGGCGATTTATGGCACTGAGGATTCCCTTGTCCGTGCATTTTTTTTGGAAAATAATGAGATTGCGTCTTCATCGCGGCAGTCCTTGACCTTGTTATTGACAAGGAGGAATCTGGCCCAAAAGTGATGGGCCGTCTCTTGGTACTCTTGTCTGATGTGGGTAAGATTGCTTGTATCTGGGTGGGTGGGTTGATTTAAGTCCCAACCCTGGCCCGATCTGGGATCCGGAGCTTGAGAAGTTTCCGAGCTTAACAGTTCAGGCTCCGGGATGTCTACCAATTTTTTTGGCCCTTGGTCCGACTCTAAGTTCGGGGTTCAGGGCATGTCTTCCCGCAGGCGGGTATCTGGCTCGATGAGCTCGGGAATCCGGACATAGTTCATCCTCAATATGGGGGAAGAGTTGTCGTATTGCTCCTCTACTACCGCTATCTGATGGGTGATCGGCAGAGATTCAATTTCTCTCTGATCGGGTTTAAGCCCAATCCAATCGTAGTCCGTAGCGACTCCTAGGGTGATGATGCAATCGAGGATCCCGTTTAAACACGATAAATCCATCGGATCCATCTGTTCGGAGTATTCTGCGCTGACGTGGAGGCGATTTTTGATGACCCGAGAAGTCATCCTGGGCCGAACGGCCGAACGGGCAGTCATAGTGAAGCCACCCAGCCAGAGGGTTTAGCCTGAGGCCAGGGCTCCTCCAGAGGTGATGTTGTCCTTGATAACAAGGCGAGCCATCAAGCCTATCTTATAGTGGAACTCTCAACGAAAGCACCAAGGTCGGTGTCAAAACCGGCGGATCTCGGGTAGGGGATCCCGAACTGTGCATCTAAGGCTAATGATAACAGGAGGCGGGGGACACAATGTTTACCTAGGTTCGGGCCCTCTCTATGGAGGTAATACCCTACTTCCTGCTTGATTGATCTTGATGAATATGAGTGTTACAAAAGTTGATCTACCACGAGATAGTAATGGCGAAACCCTAGAAGCTAGCCTATGATTATGATTGTTGTTGTCCTACGGACTAACCCCTCCAGTTTATATAGATACAGGAGGGGGCTAGGGTTACACAAGGTCGGTTACAGAGAAAGGAAACTACATATCCGAATCGCCAAGCTTGCCTTCCACGCAAAGGAGAGTCCCATCCGGACACGGGACGAAGTCTTCTATCATGTACCTTCATAGCCCAACAGTCTGGCCCATGCATATTGTACGGCTGTCCGAGGACCCCTTAATCCAGGACTCCCTCACATGCCGCCACGCGACCTGTGTGCGGTGCGAGCAAGAGTGGTTTGACGGGACGCATGCGAGTAGTCCACCATGCAGGCAGAGCGGGAGGCATGCGTGCAAGTGTGTGAATTAACGGAGGCGTGCTCATTGTGCAGTTTCACCGGGAGGCGTGTGAGTAGCTGTGTGAAACAATGATAGGCATGACAGCAGTCCGGTGCGCAGGCTCACCGGGAGGCGAGCTAGCGGTTTGACCGCCGCCCGGCTCTCTCCCACTACTCCATATTAATGGTGCGCCCGATTGGCCGCACCCCCCATACTCACCACACACACAATCCTCTCTCTCCGCTTGCATCCTCGACGCCGCTCTCAGTCTTCAAAGCTGTCAGTGTATGAGGATGCCACCGAAGCGCCCCATCGGAGGGAGTGGAAACGCCGGGGCTGCTAAAGCACTGGAGCACGGCGTGGAGATAAAGACAGAGGTTGTCATCACCACCGGCGAGTTATCGCTGCACCCTGACATCGTCGACGGTGTCGAGCTTGCACAGCCAGAGGCGGAGTTCCACACCAACTCTGGTGATGACTCGGTCGACGACTCTGTCGACCACTCTGGCGATGACTATGACGATGATGGACAACTGGTTAGTCATCTATATCCATTTATGTGTCAAATTTATCCTAGCGTTTCTCTGGTTACTCCCGCCTGTTGGGGAAGTAGCAGAAATTCAAAATTTTCCTACATGTCACCAAGTATCTATGGAGAAACAAGCAATGAGGGGAAGGAAAGTGCATCTACATACCCTTTTAGATCGCTAAGCGGAAGCGTTCAAGAGAACGGGGTTGAAGGAGTCGTACTCATCATGATCCAAATCACCGGAGATCCTAGTGCCGAACGGAGGGCACCTCCGCGTTCAACACACGTACAGCCCGGTGACGTCTCCCATGCCTTGATCCAGCAAGGAGAGAGGGAGAGGTTGGGGAAGACTCCATCCAGCAGCAGCACAACGGCGTGGTGGTGATGGAGGAGCGTGGCAATCCTGCAGGGCTTCGCCAAGCACTGCGGGAGAGGAGCAGTACTTGGGAGAGGGGGAGGGCTGCGCCAGAACTTTAGGTGCGGCTGCCCTCCCACCCCCGACATATATATAGGGGCAAGGGAGAGGGGGACGGCCCCCTCAGATCCAATCTGAGGAGGGGGCGGCGGCCAGGGGGTTGCCTTCCCCCCAAGGCAAGGGGGCGCCCCCCTTTAGGGTTTCCCCCAAGCCATAGGCGCCTTGGGCCTTGGTGGGGAGGCGCACCAGCCCACCTGGGGCTGGTCCCCTCCCACACTTGGCCCATGCAGCCGCCTGGGGCCGGTGTCCCCACTTGGTGGACCCCCGGGACCCTCCCGGTGGTCCCAGTACATTACCGATAAAACCCGAAACTTTTCCGGTGACCAAAACAGGACTTCCCATATATAAATCTTTACCTCCGGACCATTCCGGAACTCCTCGTGGCGTCCGAGATCTCATCCGAGACTCCTAAAAATATTCGGTAACCACATACAAACTCCCTTTATAAGCCTAGCATCATCGAACCTTAAGTGTATAGACCCTACGGGTTCGGTAACCATGCAGACATGACCGAGATGTTCTCCGGTCAATAACCCACAGCGGGATCTGGATACCCATGCTAGCTCCCACATGTTCCACGATGATCTCATCGGATGAACCACGATGTCCAGGATTCGATCAATCCCGTATAAAATTCCCTTTGTCTAGCGGTATTGTACTTGCCCGAGATTCGATCGTCGGTATGCCGATACCTTGTTCAATCTCGTTACCGGCAAGTCTCTTTACTCGTTCCGTAACACATCATACCGTGATCAACCCCTTGGTCACATTGTGCACATTATGATGATGTCCTACCGAGTGGGCCCAGAGATACCTCTCCAACACACGGAGTGACAAATCCCAGTCTCGATTCATGCCAACCCAACAGACACTTTCGGAGATACCCGTGGTGCACCTTTATAGCCACCCAGTTACGTTGTGATGTTTGGTGCACCCAAAGGATTCCTATGGTATCCGGGAGTTGCACAATCTCATGGTCTAAGGAAATGATACTTGACATTAGAAAAGCTTTAGCATACGAACTACAATCTTTGTGCTAGGCTTAGGATTGGGTCTTGTCCATCACATCATTCTCCTAATGATGTGATCCCGTTATCAACGACATCCAATGTCCACGGTCAGGAAACCGTAACCATCTATTGATCAACGAGCTAGTCAACTAGAGGCTTACTAGGGACATGGTGTTGTCTATGTATCCACACATGTATCTGAGTTTCCTATCATTAAAATTATAGCATGGATAATAAACGATTATCATGAGCAAGGAAATATAATAATAACTAATTTATTATTGCCTCTAGGGCATATTTCCAACAGTCTCTCACTTGCACTAGAGTCAATAATCTAGTTCACATCGCCATGTGATTAATACTGATAGGTCACATCGCCATGTGACCAACACCCAAAGAGTTTACTAGTGTCACTAAACTAGTTCACATCACCATGTGATTAAGACTCAACGAGTTCTGGGGTTTGATCATGTTTGCTTGTGAGAGAGGTTTTAGTCAACGGGTCTGTAATATTCAGATCCGTATGTACTTCGCGAATCTCTAGGTCATATTGTAAATGATGCTTCCACGCTCCACTTGGAGCTATTCCAAATGGTTTCTCCACTATACGTATCCAGTTTCCTACTCAGAGTCATTCGGATAGGTGTTAAAGCTTGCATCAACGTAACCCTTTACGCCGAACTCTTTATCACCTCCATAATTGAGAAACATGTCCTTATTTACTACAAGGACAATTTTGACCACTGTCCAATGATCCGTTCCTGGATCATTCATGTACCCCTTGACTGACTCATGGCAAGGCACACTTCCGGTGCGGTACACAGATAGCATACTATAGAGCCTATGTCTGAAGCATAGGGGATGACCTTCGTCCTTTCTCTCTCTTCTACCGTGGTCGAGATTTAACTCTTATCTTCATACCTCACAACTCAGGTAAGAACTCCTTCTTTGACTGATCCATCTTGAACACCTTCAAGATCATGTCAAGGTATGTGCTCACTTGAAAGTACCATTTAGCGGTTTTTGATCTATCCTCATAGATCTTGATGCTCAATGTTCAAGTAGCTTAATCCAGGTTTTCCATTGAAAAACACCTTTCAAATAACCCTATATGCTTTCCAGAAATTCTACATCATTTCTGATCAACAATATGTCAACAACATATACATATCAGAAATTCTATAGTGCTCCCACTCACTTCTTTGGAAATACAAGTTTCTCATAAACCTTGTATAGACTCAAAATCTTTGATCATCTCATCAAAGCGTACATTCCAACTCCGAGATGCTTACTCCAGTCCTTAGAAGGATTGATGGAGCTTTGCATACTTGTTAGCGTCTTTCAGGATCGCCAAAAACCTTCTGGTTGTATCACATACAACCTTTCCTCAAGAAAACTATCAAGGAAACAATGTTTTGACATCCTATATGCAAGATTTCATAAATAATGCAGTAACTGCTAATCCAATTCCAACAGACTCTTAGCATCGCTACGAGTGAGAAAGTCTCATCATAGTCAACTCCTTGAACTTGTCGGAAAACATATTAACGACAAGTCGAGCTTTCTTAATGGTGATACTTACCATCATTGTCTGTCTTTCTTTTAAAATCCATCTGTACCCAACGGACTTACGACCATCAAGTATTTCTTCCAAAGTCATGGATCCTTTCTCAGATTTTATGGCCTCGAGCCATTCGTCGGAATCCGGGCTCACCGTCGCTTCTCCATAGCTCGTAGGTTCATTGTTGTCTAGCAACATGACCTCCAAGACAAGATTACCGTACCACTCCGAAGCAGTACGCGTCCTTGTCGTCCTATGAGGTTCGGTAGTGACTTGATCCGAAGCATCATGATCACTATCATCAGCTTCCACTTCAATTGGTGTAGGTGCCACATGAACAACTTCTGTGCCCTGCTACACACTGGTTGAAGTGATGGTTCAATAACCTCATCAAGTCTCCACCATCCTCCCACTCAATTCTTTCGAGAGACACTTTTCTTGAGAAAGGACCCATCTGTAGAAACAATTACTTTTGCTTCCGGATCTGAGATAGGAGGTATACCCAACATAAGCGTCGCAGCCCCGAACTTTTAAGAAACGACAACTTAAGTTTCCCCAAACCATAGTTCAAACGGTGTCGTCTCAACGGAGTTATGTGGTGCCCTATCAAAGTGAGTGTGGTTGTCCCTAATGCCTAACCCATGAACGATAGTGGTAATTCGATAAGGGACATCATGATACGCACCACATCCAATAGGGTGCAACTATGATGTTCGGACACACCATCACACTATGGTGTTCCAGGCGGTATTAATTGTGAAACAATTTCCACAATGTCTTAATTGCGTGCCAAAGCTCGTAACTTAGACACTCATCTCTATGATCATATCATAGACATTTTATCCTCTTGTCACAATGATCTTCAACTTCACTCTGAAATTACTTGAACCATTCAGTAATTCAGACTTGTGTTTCATCAAGTAAATATACTCAACATCTACTCAAATCATCTATGAAGTAAGAACATAATGATATTCACTGCATGCCTCAGCACTCATTGGACTGCACACATCAAAATGTGTTACTTCCAACAAGTTGCTATCTTGTTCCATCTTACTGAAAACGAGGCTTTTCAGTCATCTTGCCCATGTGGTATGATTCGCATATCTCAAGTCATTCAAAATCAAGTGAGTCCAAATGATCCATCTGCACGGAGTTTCTTCATGCATATACACCAATAGACATGGTATGCATGTCTCAAACTTTTCAAAAAACGAGTGAGTCCAAAGATCCATCAACATGGAGCTTCTTCATGCGTTTTATACCAATATGACTTACATAGCAGTGCCACGAGTAAGTGGTACTATCATTACTATCTTATATCTTTTGGCATGAAAATGTGTATCACTACGATCGAGATTCAACAAACTATTCCTTTTAGGTTCAAGACCATTGAAGGTATTATTCAAATAAACAGAGTAACCATTATTCTCCTTAAATGAATAACCATATTGCAATAGACATAATCCAATCATGTCTATGCTCAACACAAACACCAAATAACAATTATTTAGGTTTAACATCAATCTCGATGGTAGAGGGAGCGTGCGCTGCTTGATCACATCAACCTTGGAAACACTTCCAACACATATCATCAGCTCACCTTTAGCTAGTCTCCGTTTATTCCATAGCTTTTATTTCGAGTTCTAACACTTAGCAACCGAACTGGTATCTAATACCCTGGTGCTACTAGCAGTACTAGTAAAGTACATACTAACATAATGTATATCCAATATACTTCTATCGACCTTGCCTGCCTTCTTATCTACCAAGTATCTAGGGTGATTCTGCTTCAGTGTCCATTCCTCGCATCGCAGAAGCACTTAGTCTCGGGTTTGGGTTCGACCTTGGGTTTCTTCACTGGAGCAGCAATTGATTTGCTGTTTCATGAAGCACCCCTTCTTGCCCTTGCCCTTCTTGAAACTAGTGGTTTCACTAACCATCAACAATTGATGCTCCTTCTTGATTTCTACATTCGCGGTGTCGAACATTGCGAATAGCTCAAGGATCATCATATCTATCCCTGTTATGTTATAGTTCATCATGAAGCTCTAGCAGCTTGGTGGCAATGACTTTCGAGAAACATCACTATCTCATCTGGAAGATCAACTCCCCTCGATTCAAGTGATTGTTGCACTCAGACAATCTGAGCACAAGCTCAACGATTGAGCTTTTCTCCCTTAGTTTGCAGGCTAAGAAAATCATCGGAGGTCTCATACCTCTTGACATGGGCACGAGCCTGAAATCCCAATTTCATCTCTTGGAACATCTCATATGTTCTGCGACATTTCAGAAATGTCTTCGGTGCCTCAACTCTAAACCATTTAACTGAACTATCATGTAGTTATTAAAATGTGTATGTACGATGTTCGCAACATCCACAGACGACGTTCGAGGTTCAGCACACTGAGCGGTGCATTAAGGACATAAGCTTTCTATTGTCCGCATAATCGCTACTGTCAACTTTCAACTATATTTTCTCTAGGAACACATCTAAAACAGTGGAACTTTAGCGTGAGCTATGACATAATTTGCAAAGGGCTTTTGACTATGTTCAGGATAATTAAGTTCATCTAATGAACTCCCACTCAGATCGACATCCCTCTAGTCATCTAAGTGATTACATGATCCGAGTCAACTAGGCCGTGTCCGATCATCACGTGAGACGGACTAATCATCATCGGTGAACATCTTCATGTTGATCGTATCTACTATACGACTCATGCTCGACCTTTCGGTCTCTTGTGTTACGAGGCCATGTCTGCACATGCTAGGCTTGTCAAGTTAACCTAAGTGTTTCGCGTGTGTAAATCTGGCTTACACCCGTTGTATGTGAACGTAAGAATCTATCACACCCGATCATCATGCGGTGCTTCAAAACGACGAACTTTCGCAACGGTGCACAGTTAGGGGGAACACTTTCTTGAAATTTTAATGAGGGATCATCTTATTTACTACCGTCGTTCTAAGAAAATAAGATGCATAAACATGATAAACATCACATGCAATCGAATAGTGATATGATATGGCCAATATCATTTTGCTCCTTTTGATCTCCATCTTTGGGGCTCCATGATCATCATCGTCACCGGCATGACACCATGATCTCCATCATCATGATCTCCATCATCGTGTCTCCATGAAGTTGTCTTGCCAACTTATTACTTCTACTACTATGGCTACCGGTTAGCAATAAAGTAAAGTAATTACATGGCGTTGTTCAATAACACACAGGTCATACAATAAATTAAGGCAACTCCTATGGCTCCTGCCGGTTGTCATACTCATCGACATGCAAGTCGTGATTCCTATTACAAGAACATGATCAATCTCTTACATCACATATCATTCATCACATTCTTTTTGGCCATATCACATCACATAGCATACCCTGCAAAAACAAGTTAGACGTCCTCTAATTGTTGTTTGCTTGTTTTACGTGGCTGCTATGGGTTTCTAGCAAGAATGTTTCTTACCTACGCAAAAACCACAACGTGATATGCCAATTGCTATTTACCCTTCATAAGGAGCCTTTTCATCGAATCTGATCCGACTAAAGTGGGAGAGACCGGCACCCGCTAGCCACCTTATGCAACTAGTGCATGTCAATCGGTGGAACCTGTCTCACGTAAGAGTACGTGTAAGGTCGGTCCTGGCCGCTTCATGCCACAATGCCGCCGAATCAAGATTGGACTAGTAACGGTAAGCATATTGAACAAAATCAACGCCCACAACTACTTTGTGTTCTACTCGTGCAAAGAATCTACGCATAGACCTAGCTCATGATGCCACTGTTGGGGAACGTAGGAGAAATTCAAAATTTTCCTACGTGTCACCAAGATCTATCTATGGAGAAACCAGCAATGAGGGGAAGGAGAGTGCATCTACATACCCTTGTAGATCGCTAAGCGGAAGCGTTCAAGAGAACGGGGTTGAAGGAGTCGTACTCATCGTGATCCAAATCACCGGAGATAATAGTGCCGAACGGACGACACCTCCGCGTTCAACACACGTACAGCCCGGTGACGTCTCCCATGCTTTGATCCAGCAAGGAGAGAGGGAGAGGTTGGGGAAGACTCCATCCAGCAGCAGCACAACGGCGTGGTGGTGATGGAGGAGCGTGGCAATCCTGCAGGGCTTCGCCAAGCACTGCGGGAGAGGAGGAGTACTTGGGAGAGGGGGAGGGCTGCGCTAGAACTTCAGGTGCGGCTACCCTCCCACCCCCCACATATATATAGGGGCAAGGGAGAGGGGGCCCGGCCCCCTTAGATCCAATCTGAGGAGGGGGCCGCGGCCAGGGGGGTTGCCTTGCCCCCCAAGGCAAGGGGGCGCCCCCCTTTAGGGTTTCCCCCAAGCCCTAGGCGCCTTGGGCCTTGGTGGGGAGGCGCACCAGCCTACTTGGGGCTGGTCCCCTCCCACACTTGGCTCATGCAGCCCCCTGGGGCCGGTGGCCCCACTTAGTGGCCCCCGGGACCCTCCCGGTGGTCCCGGTACATTACCGATAAAACCCAAAACTTTTCCGGTGACCAAAATAGGACTTCCCATATATAAATCTTTACCTCCGGACCATTACGGAACTCCTCGTGACGTCCGGGATCTCATCCGAGACTCGGAACAATATTTGGTAACCACATACAAACTTCCTTTATAACCCTAGCATCATCGAACCTTAAGTGTGTAGACCCTACGGGTTAGGGAACCATGCAGACATGACCGAGATGTTCTCCGGTCAATAACCAACAGCAGGATCTGGATACCCATGTTGGCTCCCACTTGTTCCACGATGATCTCATCGGATGAACCACGATGTCAAGGGTTCGATCAATCCCATATACAATTCCCTTTGTCTAGCAGTATTGTACTTGCCCGAGATTCGATCGTCGGTATGCCGATACCTTGTTTAATCTTGTTACCGGCAAGTCTCTTTACTCGTTCCGTAACACATCATCCCGTGATCAACCCCTTGGTCACATTTTGCACATTATGATGATGTCCTACCGAGTGGGCCCAGAGATACCTCTCCGTCACACGGAGTGACAAATCCCAGTCTCGATTCATGCCAACCCAACAGACACTTTCGGAGATACCCGTAGTGCACCTTTATAGCCACCTAGTTACGTTGTGATGTTTGGTGCACCCAAAGCATTCCTATAGTATCCGGGAGTTGCACAATCTCATGGTGTAAGGAAATGATACTTGACATTAGAAAAGCTTTAGCATACGAACTACGATCTTTGTGCTAGGCTTAGGATTGGGTCTTGTCCATCACATCATTCTCCTAATGATGTGATCCCGTTATCAATGACATCCAATGTCCACGGTCAGGAAACCATAACCATCTATTGATCAACGAGCTAGTCAACTAGAGGCTTACTAGGGACATGGTGTTGTCTATGTATCCACACATGTATCTGAGTTTCCTATCAATACAATTATAGCATGGATAATAAACGATTATCATGAACAAGGAAATATAATAATAAATAATTTATTATTGCCTCTAGGGCATATTTCCAACACCGCCTCCCCCTTTTTGGAATAGAAATCCTATGGTTATGTTCTCCCAATTCATGAAATCTGAGTAAGTTACATTAGATGCGTGTAGTGTATTGATTGTTTGAATGGTACAAGTGATAAGTGATTAATTGTTTCATCTGTGGAAATGATTTCTGCTAGTAATCCGACTAGGGTTAGTGTTCGTGCTAATAATTCCTAGCCAGGACTTGACAATTGATTTTGAACTGCATATGTTTGTGCCATTATTTTCTTCCAAATTGGTCTGTACATAGACGAATGTGCCTAAAATCGAACCATAATCTCAGCATATGCATAATAAATAGCCATAAATTCCTAATCCTACTTCATGGCATGTAATCATTGATTTGATGCCAATTTTTGGCTACTGCCGAATGTTTGCTAGAGATTAGTTTGTAACCATTAATTTGACGCCACATGTATTTACTATTTGTATAGGTGTTGTTTGACGATGTGGACAACAAGGATGAAGATGTCTAGAGGAGGTACAAGAGGCAAATCCTGAGGGAGATTTATGCGGGAATGCATAACAAGGATATTAGGACCTGGGACGGCGGCTATCGATGCCCATTTTGCAACCACAAGCTTCTTGACGCAGATCAAAGTGTTTTGGCGCATGCAAGAGGATGGGCCATTGGCTCCTTCAAGCAGAAGTATTCTTGCAGGGTGGTGCACAGCGCGTACACCGAGTACTTGGATAAGCTTGAGGATCGTGCCGGCATGTGAGATGAGATGTGGGAAAGAACTATGTACGCTTGAGCATGCTTAATGATGGTTGAACTATGCTTGTGTACGTGTACGCTTATTATCTATGTCTGAGTATGTTTAATCTATGTTTACTTATGTCTAACTGTGGGATATGGATGCAATCAGTTTGGTTGATGGAATCTACCTCCGTCCTTGTTTATTGGTCCCCTTTGTAATTTGTGTTAAATGTTGACCAAAGATTTAACTGACAAAATGTTAGTGCAGGCCAGCAAAAATTATATCATTGGATGTGTATTTAAACATATTGTTGAATGATATAATTTTTGGTGACATGCATAAACATTTCTTATTTAAATATTTGGCCAAAATTTGGTACAAATTATAAAGGGTATAAATAAACCAGCATGGAGGTTGTACGTCAATTACACACGGTTAACAAAATTGGAACCATGTGCAATGACTTTCATTTTGCCTGTTGCTTCAATCACACATGGTTCCCAAAATTGGAACCGTGTGCAATGACTTCCGTTTTGGCTGTTGCGTCAATCACACACGGTTGGCTCTATCAAACCGTTACCTCCGAAATTCTTTGTGGAACAGAAAACTATCACCGCCCAATTCAAAAAAGAAAAAAGAAAACCCTCAACATCCCCACGTCACAAAAACCCTCACCCCCGCCCACCACCCCCTCCAACCCCCATTCGCACCTGCGCATGCTCTTCCGCATCTATGCATGGCACGACCTATCGCGGCGGTAACCACTTAGCTCGACGCGTGCCACCGCCGCCAGGCTGCCGGCAAACCCCACTGGATGCTGACGACCTAAGTTACATTACCCAACAGCG
Organism: Triticum aestivum; assembly: GCF_018294505.1. Classification (NCBI taxonomy): domain Eukaryota; kingdom Viridiplantae; phylum Streptophyta; class Magnoliopsida; order Poales; family Poaceae; genus Triticum; species Triticum aestivum. Next base: position 42,725,209 of record NC_057807.1, read on the forward strand.
CGGAGAGTCAGCCAGGAAATTATGGACTCGGTTCCTAACTAAAAAGAACCAAATTGTCGACTGTCCGGACACCGAGGCCCTGGCGGCCTTTAAGCATAATATCTGTGACGAGTGGCTTGCCCGACACCTCGGCCAAGAAAAACCAAAGACCATGGCGGCACTCACGACACTAATGACCCGCTTTTGCGCGGGCAAGGACAGTTGGCTAGCTCGCAGCAACACCGCGGCAGGAAACCCAGGCACTTCATATATCTGTGACAGTAACGGAAATCCACGGTGCAAGAGACACAAACGTCGGAACAATGTCGATAATGCTGAGGATACGGTAGTCAATACCGGATTCAGCAACTCTAAATCCGGTCAGCGGAAGAAGCCGTTCAAAAGAAACAATCCAGGATCATCCAGTCTGGACCGCATACTCGACCACTGGTGCCAGATTCACGGCACCCCCGATAAACCAGCCAACCACACTAACAGAGATTGCTGGGTGTTCAAATAGGCCGGCAAGATAAATGCCGAGAACAAGGACAAGGGGCTGCACAGTGATGATGACCATGAGCCCCGACGTCCGAACACTGGAGGACAGAAGAAATTTCCCCCCAGGTAAAAACGGTGAACATGACCTATGCCACTCACATCCGCAAACGGGAGCTAAAGCGTGCACTTTGGGACGTCTATGCGATGGAGCCCGTCGCCCCGAAATTCAACCCATGGTCATCCTTCCCGATCACCTTTGATCGTAGGGACCATCCCACCAGCATCCATGACGGAGGCTCAGCCGCATTGGTCCTTGACCCAATCATCGATGGATTCCACCTCACGCGAGTCCTCATGGACGGTGGCAGCAACATGAACCTGCTTTATCAGGACACAGTGCGCAAAATGGGCATCGATCCGTCACTGATCAAACCCACCAAAACCACCTTCAAAGGTGTAATTCCAGGGGTAGAGGCCCGCTGCACGGGCTCAATAACACTGGAAGTGGTCTTCGGATCTCCGGATAACTTCCGAAACGAGGAGTTAATCTTCGATATTGTCCCTTTCCGTAGTGGCTACCATGCACTACTTGGACGAACCGCGTTTGCTCATTTCAATGCGGTACCACACTATGCATACCTCAAGCTCAAGATGCCAGGACCTCGCGGGGTCATCCGTCAGGCACGCCAGGAGCTCGATTAGCAATCCGGCCTCCACCCCAGCCCCATTCAATCGGCGTTTGTGCCACGCGTACAGAACTACACGCTCAAAATACCATGGACATAGGTGGAGCGAAGACGACGATGCGGACAGAGTGAGGCTCAGCAGCCATAAGGCCTTCATACTTTTTTTTCTTTTTTCAGGACCCCACTCTCGGGCAGCCCCTTCAAAAGAGATTGGATAACCAGACTCATTATGGGGGGGACACCAAGAAGGAAAGAGGCTTTTTGCACATAGGGGAATACTTAGGTGGTCTCCTTCAATGATCGTTATACCTGTCCTTACATACCGGCATGCAGCCTGCCCTTGGATAGGACATGTCAAATAGTCCTATTTCTTTCTGCTTAATGCATTAATTGTACACCTACGCCTTGCCCTATTGTCCAAATAAACTGGAAGTAGTACACAGCGTCAGCTTCTTATTACTATCTTCATATTTTTCGTTGAATATTTATTCAATATTGAATCCGTACATCTTGGTACGCTCAGTTTGCCAGGGGCTTCTTATCGAGCCCCACAAAATGGCAAGAAAAGTCCGAACACTTTCAACAGTGCGGCACCCCGAACTTATAGCATTATATGCATCAGCTCCGAATCATGTCTTTGGTAAATAGTTGGGTTAGCCCGGCTCCCTTGTTTTGGTACCTTACATTCCATTATATCGGCTAAGGTAGCGCAGGGAGAACTACTGCGATTGTGTCTCGGTTCCTCCGGACGATCAGCTCAGTAGAGAAAGCCGAAAACTGACCGTCATGATGCGGCGAGAGCTGGTCGCTGTTCACGAGGTACTAAAATCCCTAAAGATTTTTTCTGCTTAAGGCGAGGAATCGGCCTTTCCTGATTTAGGCGTGCATAACGCCCCAGTTTGGCCTTCCGAATATGAGGGGCTTCGCCCAAATTTAAAATTATCGACTTCTATTGCCAAGTGAGAGTTATAAAGCCGAATAGTCCGATTGCCTCGTTCGCTGCGCTAAACACCTCCTTAAAGGACCAAAATTTTGGATAAAGAGTGTTTGGGTTTCCACGAACACCCCAGTACTAGTTACAAGGGGCCGGAAACCGACGAGTGGCCTACTTTTAGATTTTGATAAACGGCTGCAGAGAAGGTAATATTTTAAATCAAACAAAGTGTTATATAGCACAAATAAACCCGTTCTCATATCACATGGACGACATGAGTACATTCACTCAAAAATTATGTTCTTAGGACATTCATTCGCCACAAGCCGAGCGCCTTTCATAACGCCGTCATAATATTTTTGGGGTAGCGATGCTCCTTGCCCTTCGGGGGTCCATCCTTCACGAGCTTCTCAGCATCCAGCTTAGCCCAATGCATCTTTGCGCGGGCAAAGGCCCGTCGGGCACCCTCAATACATACCGACAGCTTGATCACTTCTAGTCATCGACAGGCATGCACCATCCGCTTCACCAGGACAAAGTAGCTGCTGGGAAGGGGCTCACCAGGCCACATCCGGACTATGAGATCCTTCATCGCCTGTCCGGCCGCATTGTGGAGTTCGACCAGCTCCTTCAGCTGGTCACTCAGAGGCATCAGGTGTTCGGTCCCTGTATATTGGGACCAGAACAGCTTCTCCGTGGAGCTCCCCTCTTCAGCGCGATAGATATCAGCGACATCTGAAATGCTGCGTGGAAGATCTGCGAATGCCCCCGGATAGCTCCGGATTCGTGTAAGTAAAAGAAACGACTCCACAACATGCTTGCTTTGCATAAAGAATGTCTTACCCTCCGCCATCTTCCTGGCCGCATGGATTTCCTGGAGGGCCTTTCATGCCTCGGCCTTGGCATCTACTGCACTCTGGAGGGCCTTCGCAAGCTCAGACCCTTGCGTCTTGAAGTCATGCTCCAAGGACTCAAACTTCTTGCCGAGCTCCTGGAGCTCTTGTTGTACCTCTCCCACCCGAGCTTCTTGCTTCTCACGCTCCGTGCGCTCCGTATCCGCCTTGGCTTTGGCCGCGGACAGCGCCTCCTTCAGGGCCGCCACTTCGGTCGCAGTCCCTATCAAAAGCCATGATGCTTCGTGTTAGTATCATCAAGTTTTTCTCCTCTGTACGACATATGGACGGAGTTTCCCTTACCCTTGTTCTCCTCGAGCTGCTTCTTCATGAGGCCAATCTCTTCTTCGGCCTGCCCCAGTTCGCGCTTGAGTCCGGCAACCTCAGTCGTGCACGCAGTGGCGGTCAGCAGCAGCGCCTACAAACAATTATTATTAGCTTCCTGCGGTTTTCTAGTTGACCCTCCGTTTGGCTTTTCTTTCCGAACACCAACCAGAGTATCAGGGGCTACTGTCTATAGGGTGATACTTCCTCGCACTTTTTCATTACTTACCTCAAAGCTTGTTAGCAGGCTGGTGCAGGCTTCGTTCAATCCGCTTTTGGCGGACCGAACCTTCTCAACCACCATACTCATGAGAGTACGTTGTTCGTAGTCGATAGAAGCGCTCCGAAGCACTTCCAACAACTTATGTGATGCCTCCGGCTGGGTGGAGGTTATCGGCATTGTCGACTCGCTCTCCTTTGTGAGGGGCTGCCTTCTGGAATCTGGAGCCTTTGGAGGCTCCGGCGCAGTAACCAGCTGGGAGTCAGGCTTGCTCTGGCTCCCGTCTTCACAATCCATGGGGGTCCCACCCCCCATGTGTCCAGTGCCTGGGATTTTTCCTTGGGGCGTCTCCGGAACCAACACCTCCTGCTGTGGCATCCTCCGGGATAACACCTCAGTGTCATCCGCAGGTCGTGGGGAGGTGGCCGTCGGGAGTGAGTTCATCTCCGACTCGTCCAGAGACTCCTCCGAAGAGGACACCCCAAGATTGGACCCGGCAAGACTGCATATACTTGTTCGGCGTCATTACAAACCACGAGATCAAAGTCGCACGGAAAAGTATTATGGGATGCAGATACTTATGACCTCGCCCGGGGTTTATTGTTGCAACTTGGCAGACTTCGGCGAGGCCGCAGAGTGCTCTCTTGCGCCTGTTATTTGAGGCGAAAGTATTAGAGACTGTCAATACTGTAGTGTTGTTGTTTTTCGTGGGATGTTTCTCTGCGGTGTTTTTGGTGAGGAGATCCTCGCCGCTCTCGGTAACCTGCCGAAGTATCCAACATGCTCTAAGGCTGTCTGTTGCTACGGTATCCGGTGTGATGTCTATTTTGCATGGCCTATTGAGCCATCCCTCCAGAACGGTTCCGCGCCCTGTAATGGGCTTTGATTTTTTTGTTATTGGATCGGGCGACCTACGAGGGTACACCCTTTTTGTTCCGACGAGGGGTTTAGTGGAAACTGGTGGCTCCCAAGAGGTTGCCTGAGTTTTCCAGGCGCTTTCCATCATGCAGTACTTCTGTACTATGGTTGCCAAGTCAGCAAAGTGTGATATGTGGCGGCGATTTATGGCACTGAGGATTCCCTTGTCCGTGCATTTTTTTTAAAAATAATGAGATTGCATCTTCATCGCGGCAGTCCTTGACCTTGTTATTGACAAGGAGGAATCTGGCCCAAAAGTGATGGGCCGTCTCTTGGTACTTTGGTCTGATGTGGGTAAGATCGCTTATATCTGGGTGGGTGGGTTAATTTAAGTCACAACCCTGGCCCGATCTGGGATCCGGAGCTTGAGAAGTTTCTGAGCTTAAAAGTTCAGGCTCCGGGATGTCTACCAATTTTTTCGGCCCATGGTCTGACTATAAGTTTGGGGTTCAGGGCATGTCTTCCTGCAGGCGGGTATCTGGCTCGATGAGCACGGGAATCCGGAGATAGTTCATCCTCAATATGGGGGAAGAGTTGTCATATGGCTCCTCTACTACCACTATCTGATGGGTCATCGGCGGAGATTCAATTTCTCTCTGATTGTCAGGACCCCGACTCGATGTCACATCGATCTAGCTGGTAACACCTCATATCACTTTGCGGCCTCACGCACGGTATCCCCACGGGTGTCGTCTTACCTTTTCCCGGGACCGTTTGCGCCTTTTGGCTCACGTATACGATAGTGTCGCTAGCATCCATATGATAAGGAGCCCGGGCTGACATGACTAGTCGTAAACCCAAAGTGGCACAGACTTACAGGGACAGGCATCCATGACCCAGCTTCGAACGTGTCGGTCATCAGCAAGTGGGTCCGGGCTGTAGCACTGGGCTAGCAGGACTCCGGTTAACCGGGCTGTAGCGGGCTAACAGGATTCCGGTACTCAAAGCGTGACATTTCCCCGAAGGGACAGACACAGGAACGAAGAAGGACACATGCCGGCCAGCCTAAGTGTTCCAGAGCAGTAGCAAGCTACCATGGCTCAGCGGTAACATTAGGAGACATTTCCCGGTAAGAGAGGCTACTAAAGATAAACAACTAGATAGTCAGACTCCACACATACCAAGCATTTCAATCATACACACAATATGCTCGATATGTGCAAATACAACGAAGCATCACAACATGACTCTATGACACAAGTACTTTATTAAGGCTCAGGGAGCCATACATAACATTCACAAAGGTACGGGTCTCACGACCCAACATACAAGTCATACAGTCATACAAGCCAGCAGCGGAAGTACATCGTCTGGGTACAGACAACTAGTAAAATAAAAGAGGCTCGGAAAGCCTAGCTATACTACGTGGTCCATCACAAGCTCAGGGTCACCACCTGGGTCTTTAGCCTACTCGTTGATGTCAACGTCTACATAGAACCCATCAGAAGGGGTTGCAGCGTCTTCTGTAAAAATGTAGATTATAGCAACATGAGTACAAAGGTACTCAGCAAGACTTACATCAGATCCTACATACATGCATAGTATCAAGAAGGGTTGGTGGAGTTATTGCAGCAAGCCAGCTTTGACTCTTGGCTAGGCTATCCTACGATACTCCAACTTGAAATGTTTTGCGCACACGAGTCCACTACTCACCACTTCAATACACTACCGAGGATCCACCTCCGTCTTCCTACGGAAGAGCCATCCTCGGCACTCACACTTATCTTGAGGCTTTTAGTAGTTTCCATTTACTTGTCTATGAACTGTATAGGCAACCAAGTAGTCCTTTACCGCGGACGCGGCTATTCGAATAGATCATGTTAACCCTGCAGGGGTGTACTTCTTCATATATGTTTCCACCACTTAGCGTCTGCACACGACATGTGCTCGGCAGACTTCAAGCGAAAGCCGACGTGGGTGTAGACCACGACCTACCTAAACACTTAAGCCTCTAGTCCAGGTTTATCGCCTATTCAGGTTCCATCCGCAGGGAGTCCGGCCGAGGTTTCCCAGACGGACCCGAACGATGTGAACAGGGTTCCCGGGATACCTAACGGGTATTCGGTACACCGTGCCACGTACCTATCGCATCACAGCCCACCCCTACGGTCAGCGCTGTCCACGGCCTCCAGTAGGCTACAAACACCAGAAACTACTTGCAACTCCTGGACAGAGAGCTAGGGTGAATAAGAAGTCGAGCGGGGTCATATTTTAGGGCCCAATGCATGGTAGTAGCTGTATCTTAAATCACACATACAGATCTCAGTGCTTAAGGTCGGCTTCAATGAAACAACCCACCATGTACTCCTACATGGCCTCTCATCGATACCTTTACCAAATCGTGTTCACCACACCACTCTCATTACCGACATAATCATTTCACTCTAGCCCATCACCCAGATGAACCAGACCTGACACGACTCTAAGCATAGCAGGCATAGCAAGGTAGGAACAACACATACATATGGCTCAATCAACTCCTACACATGCTAGTGGGTTTCATCTAGTTACTGTGGCAATGACAGGTCATGCAGAGGAAATGGGTTCAACTACCGTAGCACACAGCAGTTTGAATCGCGTTGTCTTAATGCAGTAAAAGAGAGCAGGAGCGAGAACATGGGATTGTATCGATATGATCAAATGGTTGGTTGCTTGCCTGATGGTTCGATGCACTGATATGGTTCTTCGTTAGGGTAATCACGGTATTCTTCGGGGGCAGAACCTGTCGCAAAGGACATCGATACACAAGCATCACCAAACAATGTGCAACAATATGATGCATGCATGAAACATGGCAATATGAGTGTGTTGGGCTAATGCAACTAAAACCAGAAGGGTTTGAACAAATTTGAATCAAAGATTCAAATTTCAAACTCAAACATGGCCTCTTTAAGTGCTTTTCCTTATTCTGCTTAAAACATCAATTTAACTTGTTTGATCATGCATGAAAATAGTACAGATGGATAGATTGGATTTTTCTGATCATTTTTCATATATAATTTGTCCAATTTGGAGTTACAGAATAAAAGTTATGAATTTTTGAAGTTTAAATAATATTCTGGAATTTCCTGATTTAATTTAAATCCAGAAAATCAATTACTGCGTCAGCCTGACGTCAGTGTGACGTCAGCAGGTCAACGGAACAGGTCTGGGTCAAACCTGACAGTGGGTCCCGCATGTCAGGGTGATTATTTTAATTAAAATTTAATTAAAACTAATCCTGTTTAATTAACAGGGCTGGGCCCCACCTGTCATTGACTCAGGGGAGTCAACCAGGGCCCACCCGTGGTCAAAGTCAAAGTCGGCTGCCGGCGTTTAGCCGCCGGCGAGCCCGACGCGGCGGCGGGAGTGGTTTTGGCCATTTCGGCCACCAAATGGACCGCGGAGACCACCGGAGTGGAGCTGAGGACAACCCGCAGCTCTTGGCGGAGTCCGTTGGGGTCGGGGTGGCCGGAGTTGGCGCCGGCGACGACTTTGGCGGCCACCGGGGTTCGGTCGAGGATGAACTTGGCGCTAGAGGGGTCGGTGAGGCTCGTGGAGTGGCTAGCTAGGTGCTGTGGGACTCGGTGAGCAAGATGGACACCATCTTGTGGCCGGAGTGTGGCCGGAAGCACGTCGGCGACGAGGTCCGCGACGGCGCGTGCGGGTGAGCTTGGTGCGCTCGCTGTGGTGCTCGAGAGAGAGAAAGAGAGGAAGGGGAAGTTAGCCCAGCTCACTGTGGTCTTGACGGAGAGGACGGCGTGGTCGGGGACGAGCTGCTGCGGCGGCGACGGCGAAGGGGATCTCCGGCGATGGCGGTTCGGGCGAGGTTGGTGCGGCGGCTTCGAGGCACGCGAGCGCTCGGGGCTCGGCTAGCTCGAAGGAGTAGAGGGCGGCGGAGCTTCTGGACAGGGTGGCGCGGCGTGGAGACGACGGGGAGCACGGCTACGACGGTGGTGCGGCGACGGTGGCGTCGGCCATGGCGTGGGAGCGCGAGGGAGAGGAGCTGGGGGCGAATGGAGGTGTCCAGGAGGGTCGGGGCGCGACGTGGAGCTCGTCCAGGCCATCAGGGCGGCGAGAGGGGGAGGCCGGGCGGCGTGCAGCTGCGTGGCGAGCTGCGGTGCCGCCGCCGAGCACCTTGGCTGCCTGCCTGGCAAGCCAAGCAGCTCGCTGGAGCGGTGGCCGGGCTGGGCCGGCCAGGTGGGCTGGCTGGTGGGCCTGCGGTGGCGCCAGGTAAGTTTTCCCCTTTTTTTCTGTTTCTGTTTTTATTTAATATATCTGCAACTTTGTTGAATTAAATAAAATACCTAGGCAACTTCAAAAATCACCAAACTATTCCTGGCCCATAGTTGGATTATTTCCAACATGAAACATTTTAGTTTGGAGATATTTGAGCATTTAAATATTTTATATTATTTTAAATGCCCAAATTCAAATATTTATGATTTAATTCAAAAACCCTAGGATGGCCTAGGAAAATGTGCACCACTTTTGGCAGAGGTTCTGAACCAAGACAAAAATGATGGGCATTTTAGAAGGGCATTTCAGGTTCATTGAAAAATTATTTTAGTAACCCTAGTTGGTTTCAGAGGGGACTGGGGGTTCTGTCATCCCCATTTCAAGTTTCTGATGAAAGAGTAAACATGATGCAACACTCTAATGCATGACTAGCTAGGGTGTGACAACTCACCCCCACTCAAAAGAATCTCGTCCCGAGATTTGGGTTCCTCCAGGAAGAAGGCGGGATATTCAAGTCGAAGACGATCCTCCCTTTCCCAAGTTGCTTCATCCTCAGAATGGTGCGACCATTGAACCTTGAGAAACTTGATATTATGACGTCGGGTGGTACGTTCGGCTTGATCGAGGATACGAATGGGGTACTCTCGATATGTAAGATCATCTTGGAGATCAAGCGTTTCGTGGTCCACTTCACGGATAGGATCCGAGAAGCAACGCCTGAGTTGAGAAACGTGGAAGACATCGTGAACTCTGGAGAGGTGCGGAGGTAGTTCCAACTGGTAGGCAACTTCTCCTCGTTTGGCGAGAATGCGAAAAGGTCCAATGTAACGAGGAGCCAATTTGCCTTTGATACCGAAACGATGGGTTCCCTTCAGAGGGGTGACCCGAAGATAAGCCTTCTCGTCAACCTCGAAAGTCATAGCCTTATGTTTTCGGTCATATTGACTCTTTTGACGAGATTGGGCTGTTTTCAACTTTTCACGAACGATACGAACTTGTTCTTCTGCTTCCTGAATCATATCCGGGCCAAAGAATTGTCTTTCCCCGGTCTCTGACCAGTTAAGGGGTGTTCGACATCGTCGTCCATAGAGAACTTCAAAAGGGGCTTTACCCAAGCTAGATTGATAGCTGTTGTTGTAAGCGAATTCGGCAAATGGAAGGCACTTCTCCCAGTCCATTCCGAAAGAGATAACAGAGGCTCGAAGCATGTCTTCTAGAATTTGGTTGACGCGTTCCACTTGACCACTTGACTGAGGGTGGAAAGCGGTGCTGAAGGAGAGACGGGTTCCCATAGCATTTTGGAAGCTTTCCCAAAATCGAGAGGTGAAAAGACTTCCTCGATCCGAGTTAATTTCCAAAGGAACACCATGGAGAGACACTATTCGGGAGATGTACAAATCTGCCAGCTGACTAGCGGTTATACTCTCACGAACAGGTAAGAAATGAGCTACTTTGGAAAGACGATCGACCACGACGAAAATAGCATTATTCCCTCTCTTGGTCCTGGGAAACCGGTAATGAAATCCATACCAATTTTATCCCATTTCCATTCAGGAATAGCTAAGGGTTGAAGGGTGCCAGCAGGCCGTTGATGCTCTGCTTTTACACGACGACAGACGTCGCAATTTGCAATATACTGAGCGATTTCTCTCTTCATCCTAGTCCACCAGAACCTCTGGCGTAGGTCCTAATACATTTTAGTACTACCGGGATGAATGGTGAGAGGAGATTCATGAGCCTCCTTAAGGATCAGCTGCCGTAGATGCTGGTTCTTGGGAACTACTAGACGGTTCTCAAAGTACACAGCACCATGATCATTTGTGGTGAAACAACTAGCACCTCCGCTAGCAATGTTCTCTTTGATTTTAGATATTCCCTTATCTCGCTTTTGGGCAGCGATGATTTGATCCGTAAGAGTAGGTTTTGCTACCAAGGTGGAAAGAAAACCTTGAGGAACAATGTGAAGGTTAAGCTTCCGAAATTCCTCATGGAGAAGCGGTTGACTTTGTTGTAACATTAGGTTGTTACAATAAGATTTACGACTTAGCGCATCAGCCATGACGTTGGCTTTCCCTGGGGTGTAGGTTATTCCTAAGTCGAAGTCTGTAATCAATTCAACCCAACGTCTCTGCCTGAGATTCAAATCCGGCTGGGTGAAAATATACTTCAGACTTTGGTGATCAGTGAATATTTCGCAACGATTACCGAGGAGGTAATGTCGCCAGGTCTTAAGTGCATAGACTACGGCTGCAAGCTCTAGATCATGAGTAGGATAATTCTCCTCATGTGGGTGCAATTGCCGTGAAGCGTAGGCAATTACGTGTCGATCTTGCATAAGAATGCAACCTAGTCCTTGTCGCGAGGCGTCGCAGTAGATAACAAAGTCCTTGGAGAAGTCTGGCGGTACTAGTACGGGAGCAGAGGTCAGGCGTCTTTTCAGTTCCTGAAAGCTGTGCTCACATTGTGGAGTCCATTCGAACTTCTTATCTTTCTTGAGGAGTTCGGTTAGAGGTTTGGCAACTTTGGAGAAGTTCTCGACAAAGCGACGGCAATAGCTCGCTAAGCCTAGAAAACTCCGAACTTGCTTGACCGATTCAGGTGGAGTCCAATCAAGGACGGCTTGAACTCGCTCAGGGTTAACAGCAATACCTTTACCAGATATTACATGACCCAGATAGGTCACTTCAGACAACCAGAATTCACATTTCGAAAATTTGGCATAAAGGTGATGCTCTCAAAGTTTCTTCAACACTAGCCTTAGATGTTCGGCATGTTCTTCCTCGTTCTTGGAGTAGATGAGTATATCATCGAGATAAACTACGACGAATTTATCCAAATACTCCATGAAGATTGAGTTCATTAACCGAGAAAAGTGGCTGGAGCGTTGGTTAAACCGAAAGACATGACGGTGTACTCGTATTGGCCATAGCGAGTAACAAAGGCCGTTTTAGGAATGTCCCCGTTTCTGATTTTGATTTGATGGTAGCCCAACCTCAAATCCATCTTGGAGAAGACTGAGGATCCAGCGAGCTGATCATACAGGTCGTTGATCCTGGGAAGTGGATATTTGTTCTTGATTGTGACCAAATTGACAGGTCGGTAATCTACAACCATCCGGTCCGTACCATCCTTCTTCTTGACGAATAGGACGGGGCAAGCCCACGGAGATGAGCTAGGTCGGATGAAACCCTTTTTCAAGGACTCATCGAGTTGTTTCTTAAGCTCGGCTAGTTCTAGGGGTGCCATCTTATAGGGTCTTCTAGCAATCGGAACGGTTCCGGGGATGAGGTCTATTACGAACTCAACATCCCTGTCAGGTGGAACACCTGGCAATTCCTCTGGAAAGACATCCGGGAAGTCACAGACTACCGGCACGTCCTCAAGGTCTGGCAAAGGGCTGGCGTTAAGAGAGTATAATTGTCGCTTGGCTATTCGGGTCAAGACATTGACTATCTTCCCCGAAGGATGGGTGAGTTGAACAGTCCTAGAGAAGCAATCAATTTTGGCTTGATGAGCTGACATCCAGTCCATACCCAAAATGATATTAATATCTGAAGATTTAAGGGCTATCAAAGATGCGAGAAAAACAAGTCTATCGACTTGGATTTCATTTCCATGGCTTACTCTAGAGGTTTGCCATTTGGATCCCGGAGTTTGAATTACCATAGAGGTTGGCATATCACCGAATGCGACGTTATGCAAGCGAGCATAGTTTTCAGATATAAAAGAATGAGAGGCTCCTGTATCGAAAAGAACAGATGCCGGGTGGCAATTAACAAGAAGCGTACCGAGAACGACGTTGGGATCCTCTTGAGCTTCTTCGGCAGAGATACAGTTGACATGGCCACGTGAAGCGGTGACCGGCTTGGCGTGGAACACTTTCCCTGTCGGCTTGCCACGGCCAACAGCTTTAGCAGATTGATTGGGGTTGGTCTGGGGACACTCACGCATATAGTGGCCAGATTCCCCACACTTGAAACAAGTCACGGAACTGGTACGTGGAGGAGCATTATTGGTTGGACCCCCATAGGGCTTGGTTGGAGCAGACTGTTGAACAGGGCGAGGCGCCTGGAAGGATGGCCTCGGTGTGAACCTGGGTGGCAGGGCGGTGTTGGGTACCCACACGCGGCGCTTTTGAGGACCAGCACCGGATGAGGAACCCATGTCACGGCCATGCTTGCGTGTTGCGTCATAGTCAGTCTGACCAGTTTCAGCACTGATGGCTTTGTTGACAAGTTTCGAGAAAGATGTGCACTCATGCAGACGGAGGTCGCGGCGAAGCTCAGGACTAAGGCCCTTACGGAACCTTGATTGCTTCTTGGCGTCAGTAGACACTTCCTCAGTTGCATATCGGGCGAGATTACCAAACTCCCTGCTATAGACATCCACAGAAAGTCGGCCTTGGGTGAAATTGCAGAATTCCTCACGTTTACGGTCCATGAGACCCTCCGGAATGTGATGTTCACGGAAAGCCTCGCTGAACTCAGCCCAAGTAGTGACATGGCCCGCTGGGCGCATGGCTCCATAATTCTCCCACCATAGACTGGCGGGGCCTTCAAGATGATATGCAGCAAAGGTGACCTTGTCAGCCTCAGCTACTAGCGCGGAACGCAGCTTGTGAGAGATACTGCGAAGCCAGTCATCAGCGTCGAGAGGCTCGACGGAGTGGTGGAACGTGGGTGGATGCAATTTGATAAAATCACTAAGTGACACCACGTTAGCCCTCTGATGGTGTGCTGTATTCTGTTCAATACGCTCCAACAAACGGTTGGTCTCCCGCTTGTTTCTCTCAGCTTCCATCATAACCTCGGCTAGTGAAGGAGGATGAGGCAGATTTTCATTCCTGCCTTCACTGCCCTCGGCCTGCTCTTGGGAAGCAGGGTTAGCGCGCGTGTTGACCATCCTAGGTGAACAAGACAATGATTTAGTCAGGATGGTAAAATTCCGACATAGGATACAAAATGTAAGGAATAACTCGGAATGTAAGATGATCATCCGTATGACATGGTAAATACAGAAACTGCTTCTTTTATTCCATCGTCATACACACCATACAAGGTTTAGTACAAGACCAAACAAAGTACTATTACGGTGAGAAAAGGATTACATCTCATCGGAGGCATTCCAAGCTCCTATACATTATTTTCCTACACCTCCGGAAGGAGTACAAACTAGGTCATATCCCACGAGTCACGCAGGACGATAGACGACACGGCTAGTGCGAACTAGTGATACTACCCCTAACTCAGACCGATCCGTAGTAGTCCTCATAGAAGTCACCTCCATAGCCTGGAAGTTCAACATGATCATCCGGAAACAGACGGTCTCGCGGAGCTTGTGGACCATAGGGGCTAGGATGAGGCCTTGGACCAACAAACGGTGGCCTGCGGGGACCGCGAGGTGGGGTGATGCCTCCTACATCACGCCAAACCATCACGTCTGGCAGAGCAGATCTCACAGGATAGAGATCGCGCATATCTGAGAATCCAGCTTGCACTGCCGGTGCGAACCGAGTCAAAGTGGCCCAGTGGTCAGCACGGGTATTGAAGAGCTCTAGCCTCAAGGCCCGATTTTCACGGTCCTTATCCTCGAGCATCTTAGCAGTGGTGCGAGTCCGTGAATCCTCCTGAGTGGAGTCAGCATAGATAGCCTGGAGATACCCTTGTGCTCCCGGAAGTGATCCTGGCATATACCGGAAGTCAGAGTCCCGGAATAAACCAGATCTGACTCGCATAATGGTCATCATAGAGTAGGCGGCGTCCTGCACAGCCATCTCAATAGTAACCCCGAGTCCATAGGAACAGTGAAGAGGCTCGGTGGATCCAGGATAAGATGGAAATATCCTGACAGTGCAGAGATACTGGCTTTGATTGAAGTCCCGGAATTGCTCTTCGACCGTGTACTCAGGATAACAGCGGTATCCAGCCTCAGTCATTACCCTGACCAACTTAGCAGTATGGCCGGGTACATCTAGGCATCGAGTCAGGCGAACCACTTGATTAAGGTCGCGAGTGGCCATCTGAAAGCACAATCATAATGCAAAGGCATTAGAATTTCTAGCAAAATTTTGGCAGCATAACAGCTGTAAATGCTCAAAAAGGATTTTGAGACATTTGACAAAGGATTTCGTACACACTCAACATCACCATATCAAAGTTTTGAAACTATTCTGGCAACATAATGTGGTAGTAGAACTGAACTAGGCTTGTATCCATCAAACTTATAAGGTACTACTGATTAGTAACACGTGATCCTGATAGAGAGAATAGATCCTAATTCCTTAACCCCCGGTGGAAGAATGGACTGACTCAGATCAGAAAGTCATAAGGTATAAGGAGTAAAAAGAGCCTTACGTTCCAACCCACAAACAATTCCCCTACATATAACTAAAGAATTTCTAGACTCAACATCGACCAGTTTGGCTTGGAGAACCTACAGGCAGTCCGGCTCTGATACCAACGCTGTCAGGACCCCGACTCGATGTCACATCGATCTAGCTGGTAACACCTCATATCACTTTGCGGCCTCACGCACGGTATCCCCACGGGTGTCGTCTTACCTTTTCCCGGGACCGTTTGCGCCTTTTGGCTCACGTATACGATAGTGTCGCTAGCATCCATATGATAAGGAGCCCGGGCTGACATGACTAGTCGTAAACCCAAAGTGGCACAGACTTACAGGGACAGGCATCCATGACCCAGCTTCGAACGTGTCGGTCATCAGCAAGTGGGTCCGGGCTGTAGCACTGGGCTAGTAGGACTCCGGTAAACCGGGCTGTAGCGGGCTAACAGGACTCCGGTACTCAAAGCGTGACATTTCCCCGAAGGGACAGACACAGGAACGAAGAAGGACACATGCCGGCCAGCCTAAGTGTTCCAGAGCAGTAGCAAGCTACCATGGCTCAGCGGTAACATTAGGAGACATTTCCCGGTAAGAGAGGCTACTAAAGATAAACAACTAGATAGTCAGACCCCACACATACCAAGCATTTCAATCATACACACAATATGCTCGATATGTGCAAATACAACGAAGCATCACAACATGACTCTATGACACAAGTACTTTATTAAGGCTCAGGGAGCCATACATAACATTCACAAAGGTACGGGTCTCACGACCCAACATACAAGTCATACAGTCATACAAGCCAGCAGCGGAAGTACATCGTCTAGGTACAGACAACTAGTAAAATAAAAGAGGCTCGGAAAGCCTAGCTATACTACGTGGTCCATCACAAGCTCAGGGTCACCACCTGGGTCTTTAGCCTACTCGTTGATGTCAACGTCTACATAGAACCCATCAGAAGGGGTTGCAGCGTCTTCTGTAAAAATGTAGATTATAGCAACATGAGTACAAAGGTACTCAGCAAGACTTACATCAGATCCTACATACATGCATAGTATCAAGAAGGGTTGGTGGAGTTATTGCAGCAAGCCAGCTTTGACTCTTGGCTAGGCTATCCTACGATACTCCAACTTGAAATGTTTTGCGCACACGAGTCCACTACTCACCACTTCAATACACTACCGAGGATCCACCTCCGTCTTCCTACGGAAGAGCCATCCTCGGCACTCACACTTATCTTGAGGCTTTTAGTAGTTTCCATTTACTTGTCTATGAACTGTATAGGCAACCAAGTAGTCCTTTACCGCGGACGTGGCTATTCGAATAGATCATGTTAACCCTGCAGGGGTGTACTTCTTCATACACGCTCTCACCACTTACCGTCGTTTACACGACATGTACTCGGCAACCTTCAAGCGGAAGCCCAACGTGGGTGTCGGCCACGACCTACCTAATCACCTAAGCCTCCAGTCCAGGTTTATCGCCTATTCAGGTTCCATCCGCAGGGAGTCCGGCCGAGGTTTCCCATACGGCCCCGAACGATGTGAACAGGGTTCCCGAGATACCTAACGGGTATTCGGTACACCCGGCCACGTACCTACCGCATCACAGCCCACCCCTACGGTCAGCGCTGTCCACGGCCTCCAGTAGGCTACAAACACCAGAAACTATTTGCAACTCCTGGACGGAGAACTAGGGTGAATAAGAAGTCGAGAGGGTCCATTGGTTTCGGGCCCAATGCATGGTAGTAGCTGATTCTTAAATCACACATACAGATCTCAGTGCTTAAGGTCGGCTTCAATGAAACAACCCACCATGTACTCCTACATGGCCTCTCATCGATACCTTTACCAAATCGTGTTCACCACACCACTCTCATTACCGACATAATCATTTCACTCTAGCCCATCACCCAGATGAACCAGACCTGACACGACTCTAAGCATAGCAGGCATAGCAAGGTAGGAACAACACATACATAGGGCTCAATCAACTCCTACACATGCTAGTGGGTTTCATCTAGTTACTGTGGCAATGACAGGTCATGCAGAGGAAATGGGTTCAACTACCGTAGCACACAGCAGTTTGAATCGCGTTGTCTTAATGCAGTAAAAGAGAGCAGGAGCGAGAACATGGGATTGTATCGATATGATCAAATGGTTGGTTGCTTGCCTGATGGTTCGATGCACTGATAAGGTTCTTCGTTGGGGTAATCACGGTACTCCTCGGGGGCAGAACCTGTCGCAAAGGACACTGATACACAACCATCACCAAACAATGTGCAACAATATGATGCATGCATGAAACATGGCAATATGAGTGTGTTGGGCTAATGCAACTAAAACCAGAAGGGTTTGAACAAATTTGAATCAAAGATTCAAATTTCAAACTCAAACATGGCCTCTTTAAGTGCTTTTCCTTGTTCTGCTTAAAACATCAATTTAACTTGTTTGATCATGCATGAAAATAGTACAGATGGATAGATTGGATTTTTCTGATCATTTTTCATATATAATTTGTCCAATTTGGAGTTACAGAATAAAAGTTATGAATTTTTGAAGTTTAAATAATATTCTGGAATTTCCTGATTTAATTTAAATCCAGAAAATCAATTACTGCGTCAGCCTGACGTCAGTGTGACGTCAGCAGGTCAACGGAACAGGTCTGGGTCAAACCTGACAGTGGGTCCCGCATGTCAGGGTGATTAATTTAATTAAAATTTAATTAAAACTAATCCTGTTTAATTAACAGGGCTGGGCCCCACCTGTCATTGACTCAGGGGAGTCAACCAGGGCCCACCCGTGGTCAAAGTCAAAGTCGGCTGCCGGCGTTTAGCCGCCGGCGAGCCCGACGCGGCGGCGGGAGTGGTTTTGGCCATTTCGGCCACCAAATGGACCGCGGAGACCACCGGAGTGGAGCTGAGGACAACCCGCAGCTCTTGGCGGAGTCCGTTGGGGTCGGGGTGGCCGGAGTTGGCGCCGGCGACGACTTTGGCGGCCACCGGGGTTCGGTCGAGGATGAACTTGGCGCTAGAGGGGTCGGTGAGGCTCGTGGAGTGGCTAGCTAGGTGCTGTGGGACTCGGTGAGCAAGATGGACACCATCTTGTGGCCGGAGTGTGGCCGGAAGCACGTTGGCGACGAGGTCCGCGACGGCGCGTGCGGGTGAGCTTGGTGCGCTTGCTGTGGTGCTCGAGGGAGAGAAAGAGAGGAAGGGAAAGTTAGCCCAGCTCACTGTGGTCTTGACGGAGAGGACGGCGTGGTCGGGGACGAGCTGCTGCGGCGGCGACGGCGAAGGGGATCTCCGGCGATGGCGGTTCGGGCGAGGTTGGTGCGGCGGCTTCGAGGCACGCGAGCGCTCGGGGCTCGGCTAGCTCGAAGGAGTAGAGGGCGGCGGAGCTTCTGGACAGGGTGGCGCGGCGTGGAGACGACGGGGAGCACGGCTACGACGGTGGTGCGGCGACGGTGGCGTCGGCCATGGCGTGGGAGCGCGAGGGAGAGGAGCTGGGGCGGGGCGCGACGTGGAGCTCGTCCAGGCCATCAGGGCGGCGAGAGGGGGAGGCCGGGCGGCGTGCAGCTACGTGGCGAGCTGCGGTGCCGCCGCCGAGCACCTTGGCTGCCTGCCTGGCAAGCCAAGCAGCTCGCTGGAGCGGTGGCCGGGCTGGGCCGGCCAGGTGGGCTGGCTGGTGGGCCTGCGGTGGCGCCAGGTAAGTTTTCCCCTTTTTTTCTGTTTCTGTTTTTATTTAATATATCTGCAACTTTGTTTAATTAAATAAAATACCTAGGCAACTTCAAAAATCACCAAACTATTCCTGGCCCATAGTTGGATTATTTCCAACATGAAACATTTTAGTTTGGAGATATTTGAGCATTTAAATATGTTATATTATTTTAAATGCCCAAATTCAAATATTTATGATTTAATTCAAAAACCCTAGGATGGCCTAGGAAAATGTGCACCATTTTTGGCAGAGGTTCTGAACCAAGACAAAAATGATGGGCATTTTAGAAGGGCATTTCAGGTTCATTGAAAAATTATTTTAGTAACCCTAGTTGGTTTCAGAGGGGACTGGGGGTTCTGTCATCCCCATTTCAAGTTTCTGATGAAAGAGTAAACATGATGCAACACTCTAATGCATGACTAGCTAGGGTGTGACACTGATCGGGTTTAAGCCCAATCTGATCGTAGTCTGTAGCGACTCCCAGGGAGGCGATGCGATCGAGGAGCCCATTTAAAGATGATAACTCCGTCGGATCCATCTGTTCGGAGTATTCTGCGCTGATGTGGAGCCGATTTTTGATGACCCGAGAAGTCATCATCGGCCGAACGGCCGAACGGGTAGTCATAGTGAAGCCACCCAGCCGGAGGGTTTGGCCTGAGGCCAGGGCTCCTCCAGAGGTTATGTTGTCCTTGACAACAAGGCGAGCCGCCTATCTTCCAGTGGAACTCTCAATGTAAGCACCAATGTCGGTGTCAAAACCGGCGGATCTCGGGTAGGGGGTCCCGAACTGTGCGTCTAAGTCTAATGCTAACCGGAGGCGGGGGACACAATGTTTACCCAGGTTCGGGCCCTCTCTATGGAGGTAATACCCTACTTCCTGCATGATTAATCTTGATGAATATGAGTATTACAAGAGTTGATCGACCATGAGATCACAATGGCTAAACCCTAGAAGCCAGTCTATGATTACGATTGTTGTTCTACAGACTAAACCCTCCAGTTTATATAGACACCGGAGGGGGCTAGGGTTACACAAGGTCGGTTACAGAGAAAGGAATCTACATATCCGAATCACCAAGCTTGCCTTCCACGCAAAGGAGAGTCCCATTCGGACACAGGACGAAGTCTTCTATCTTGTACCTTCATAGCCCAACAGTCTGGCCCATGCATATAGTCTGGCTGTCCGAGGACCCCTTAATCCAGGACTCCCTCATGTGCCGCCACGCGACCTGTGTGCCGTGCGAGCAAGAGTGATTTGACAGGACGCATGAGAGTAGTCCCCCATGCAGGCAGAGCGGGAGGCATGCGTGCAGGTGTGTGAATTGAAGGAGGTGTGCTCACTTTGCAGTTTCACCAAGAGGCGTGTGAGTAGCTGTGTGAAATGATGATAGGCATGCCAGCAGTCCGGTGTGCAGGCTCACCGGGAGGGGAGCTAGCGGATTGACCACCGCCTGCCTCTCTCCCACTACTCCATATTAATGGTGCACCCGAGTGGCCGCACCCCCCATACTCACCACACACACAATCATCTCTCTCCGCTTGCATCGTCGCTGCCGCTCTCAGTCTTCAAAGCCATCAGTGTATGAGCATGCCACCGAAGCGCCCCATCGGAGGGAGTGGCGATGCCGGGGCTGCTAAAGCACCGGAGCACGGCATGGAGATAGAGACAGAGGTTGTCATCACCACCGGCGAGTTATCGTTGCACCCTGACATCGTCGACGGTGTCGAGCTTCCACAACTAGAGGCGGAGTTCCACACCAACTCTGGTGACGACTCGGTCGACGACTCTGTCGACCACTCCGGCGATGACTTCGACGATGATTAACAAATGGTTAGTCATTTATATCCATTTATGTGTCAAATAGATCCTACTGTTTCTCTGGTTACTCCCGCCTCCCCCTTTTTGGAATAGAAATCCTATGGTTATGTTGTCCCAATTCATGAAATCTGAGTAAGTTACATTAGATCCGTGTAGTGTATTGATTGTTTGAATGGTACAAGTGATAAGTGATTAGTTGTTTCATCTGTAGAAATGATTTCTGCTAGTAATCCGACTAGGGTTAGTGTTCGTGCTAATAATTCCTAGCCAGGACTTGACAATTTATTTTGAACTGCATATGTTTGTGCCATTATTCTCTTCCAGATTGGTCTGTACATAGACGAATGTGCTTAAAAATCGAACCATAATCTCAGCATATGCATAATAAATAGCCATAAATTCCTAATCCTACTTCATGGCATGTAATCATTGATTTGATGCCAATTTTTGGCTACTGCCGAATGTTTGCTAGAGATTAGTTTGTAACCATTAATTTGATGCCACATTTTTTTACTATTTGTATAGGTGTTGTTTTACGATGTAGACAAAAAGGATGAAGATGTCCAGAGGAGGTACAAGAGGCAAATCCTGAGGGAGATTTATGCAGGAATGCATAACATGCGTATTAGGACTTGGGACGGCGGCTATCGATGCCCATTTTGCAACCACAAGCTTCATGACACGTATCAAAGAGTTCTGGCGCATGTAATAGGACGGGCCATTGGCTCCTTCAATCGGAAGTATTCTTGCAGGGTGGTGCACAACGCGTACACCGAGTACTTGGAGCAGCTTCAGGATCGTGCCGGCATGTGAGATGAGATGTGGGAAAGATTTATGTACGCTTGAGCATGATTAATGACGGTTGAACTATGATTGTGTACGTGTACGCTTATTATCTATGTCTGAGTATGTTTAATCTATGTTTACTTATGTATAACTTTGGGATATGGATGCAATTAGTTCGGTTGATGGAATCTACCTCCGTCCTCGTTTATTGGTCCCCTTTGTAATTTGTGTTAAATGTTGACCAAAGATTTAACTGACAAAATGTTAGTGCAGGTCAACAAAAATTATATCATTGGATGTTTATTTAAACATAGTGTTCAATGATATATTTTTTGGTGACATGCATAAACATTTGTTATTTAAATATTTGGCCGAAATTTGGTACAAATTATAAAGGGGATAAATAAACCAGCATGGAGGTTGTACATCAATCGCACATGGTTAACAAAATTGGAACCGTGTGCAATGACTTTCATTTTTCATGTTGCTTCAATCACACACGGTTCCCAAAATTGGAACCGTGTGTAATGACTTCCATTTTGCCTGTTGCGTCAATCACACACGGTTGGCTCTAGCAAACCGTTGCCTCCGAAATTCTTTGTGGAACAGAAAACCCTCACCACCCAATTCAAAATAGAAAAAAGAAAACCCTCGCCATCCCCACGTCACAAAAACCCTCCCCCTTGCACGCCACCCCCTCCAGTCCCCATTCGCACCTGCACAAGCTCCTCCGCGTCTATGCATGGCACCACCTATCGTGACGGTAACCAGTTAGCTCGATGCGTGTCACCGCCGTCAGGCTGCCGACAAACCCCACTAGATGCTGACAACCTAAGTCACATTACCCAACAGCCCGGAGAGTCAGCCAGGAAATTCTAGACTCGGTTCCTAACTAAAAAGAACCAAATTGTCGACTGTCCGGACGCCGAGACCCTAGCGGCCTTTAAGCATAATATACGTGATGAGTGGCTTGCCCGACACCTTGGCCAAGAAAAACCAATGACCATAGCGGCACTCACGACACTAATGACCCGCTTTTGCGCGGGCAAGGACAGTTGACTGGCTCATAGCAACAGCGCGCCAGGAAACCCTGGCACTTCAGATATCCGTGACAGTAACGAAAAGCCACAGCACAACAGACACAAACGTCGGAACAATGGTGACAATGCCGAGGATACGGTAGCCAATACCGGATTCAGCAACTCCAAATCCGGTCAGCGGAAGAAGTCCTTCAAAAGAAACAATCCGGGATCGTCCAGTCTAGACCGCATACTCGACCGCTCGTGCCAGATTCACGGCACCCCCGATAAACCAGCCAATCACACTAACAGAGATTGCTAGGTGTTCAAACAGGCCGCCAAGATAAATGCCGAGAACAAGGACAAGGGGCCGCACAGCGATGATGACGAGGAGCCCCGACGTCCGAACACTGGAGGACAGAAGAAATTTCCCCCCCAGGTAAAAACGGTGAACATGATCTATGCCACTCACAGCCGCAAACAGGAGAAAAAGCATGCACTTAGGGACGTCTATGCGATGGTGCCCGTCGCCCCAAAATTCAACCCGCGGTCATCCTGCCCAATCACCTTTGATCGTAGGGACCATCCCACTATCATCCGTCATGGCGACTCAGCCGCATTGGTCCTTGACCCAATCATCAACGGATTCCACCTCACGCGAGTCCTCGTGGACGGTGGCAGTAGCCTGCACCTGCTTTATCAGGACACAGTGCGGAAAATGGGCATCGATCCGTCACGGATCAAACCCACCAAAACCAACTTCAAAGGTGTAATTCCAGGGGTAGAGGCCCGCTGCACGGGCTCAATAACACTGGAAGTGGTCTTCGGATCTCCGGATAACTTCCGAAGTGAGGAGTTAATTTTCGATATTGTCCCTTTCCGTAGTGGCTACCATGCACTACTTGGATGAACCGCGTTCGCTCGTTTCAATGCGGTACCACACTATGCATACCTCAAGCTCAAGATGCCAGGACCTCGCGGGGTCATCCGTCAGGCACGCCAGGAGCTCTATTAGCAATCTGGCCTCCATCCCAGCCCCATTCAAACGGCATTTGTGCCACGCGTACACAACTACGCGCTCAAAATACCATGGACATAGGTGGAGGCGAGACGACAATGCGGCCAGAGTGCGGCTCAACCGCCATAAGGCCCGCATACTTTTTTTTCTTTTTTCAGGACCCCACTTTCGGGCAGCCCCTTCAGAAGAGATCGGATAACCGGACTCATTATGGGGGGGGGGAGACACCAAGGAGGCAAGAGGCTTTTTGCACAGAGGGGAATACTCAGGTGGTCTTCTTCAATGATCGTTTTACCTGTCCTTACATACCCGCATGTAGCCTGCCCTTGGATAGGACATGTCAAATAGTCCTATTTGTTTCTGCTTAATGCATTAATTGTACACCTATGCCTTGCCGTATTGTCCAAATAAACTGGAAGTAGTAGACAGCATCAGCTTATTATTACTATCTTTTCATTGAATATTTATTCAATATTGCATCCGTACATCTTGGTACGCTCAGTTTGCCATGGGCTTCTTATCGAGCCCCACAAAATGGCAAGAAAAGTCTGAACACTTTCAACAGTGCGGCACCCCGAACTTATAACATTATATGCATCGGCTCTGAATCATGTCTTGGGTCAATAGTTGGGTTAGCCCGGCTCCCTTGTTTTGGTACCTTACGTTCCGTTATATCGGCTAAGGTAGCGCAGGGAGAACTACTGTGATTGTGTCCCGGTTCTTCCGAACGAGCACCTCAGTAGAGAAAGCTGAAAACTGACCGTCATGACGCGGCAAGAGCTGGTCGCTGTTCGCGAGGTACTAAAATCCCAAAAGATTTTTTCTGCGTAAGGCGGGGAATCGGCCTTGCCCGATTAAGGCGTGCATAACGCCCCAGTTTGGCCTTCCGAATACTAGGGGCTTTGCCGAAATTTAAAATTATAGATTTATATGGCCAAGTGAGAGTTATAAAGCCGAATAGTCCGATTGCCTCGTTCGATGCGCTAAACACCTCCTTAAAGGACCAAAATTTTAGATAAAGAGTGTTTGGGTTTCGACGAAAACCCCAGTACTAGTTACAAGGGGGCGGAAGCCGACGACTGGCCTACTTTCAGAATGTGATAAATGGCCGCAGAGAAGGTAATATTTTAAATCAAACAAAGTGTTATATAGCATAAATAAACCCGTTCTCATATCACATGGACGACATGAGTACATTCACTCAAAAATTATGTTCTTAGGACATTCATTCGCCACAAGCCAAGCGCCTTTCATAACGTCGTCATAATATTTTTCGGGGTAGCGATGCTCCTTGCCCTCCGGGGGTCCATCCTTCACGAGCTTCTCAGCATCCAGCTTAGCCCAATGCATCTTTGCGCGGGCAAGGCCCGTCGGGCACCCTCAATACATACGGACAACTTGATCACTTCTAGTCGTGGACAGGCATCCACCATCCGCTTCACCAGGACAAAGTAGCTGCCAGGCAGGGGCTCACCAGGCCACATCCGGACTATGAGATCCTTCATGGCCTGTTCGGCCGCATTGTCGAGTTCGACCAACTGCTTCAGCTGGTCACTCAGAGGCATCGGGTGTTCGGTCCTAGTATATTGGGACCAGAACAGCTTCTCCGTGGAGCTCCCCTCTTCAGCGTGATAGAATTCCACGGCATTCGAAATGCTGCGTGGCAGATCTGCGAATGCCCCTGGAGAGCTCCGGATTCGTGTAAGTTAAATAAACGACTCCTCCACATGCTTGCTTGGCATAAAGAATGTCTTACCCTCCGCTATCTTCTTGGCCGCATGGATTTCCTGGAGGGCCTTTTGTGCCTCGGCCTTGGCATCTGCCTCACTCTGGAGGGCCTTCGCAAGCTCAGACCCTTGCATCTTGAAGTCATGCTCCAAGGACTCGAACTTCTTGCCAAGCTCCTGGAGCTCTTGTTGTACCTCTCCCACCCGAGCTTCTTGCTTCGGCCGCGGACAGCGCCTCCTTCAGGGCCACCTCTTCGGTCGCGGTCCCTATCAAAAGCCATGATGCTTCGTGTTAGCATCATCAACTTTTTGTCCTCTGTACGACATACGGACGGATTTTCACTTACCCTTGTTCTCCTCGAGCTGCTTCTTCACGAGGCCAAGCTCTTCTTCGGACGGCCCCAGTTCGCGCTTGAGTCTGGCAACCTCAGTCGTGCACGCAGCGGCGGTCAGCAGCTGTGCCTACAGTCAATTATTACTAGCTTCCTGCGGTTTTCTAGTTGACCCTCCGTTTGGCTTTTCTTTCTGAACACCAACTAGAGTATCAGGGGCTACTGTCTATAGGGTGATACTTCCTCACACTTTTTCATTATCTACCTCAAAGCCTGTTGACGGACCGAACCTTCTCAACCACCGTACTCATGAGAGTACGGTGTTCATCGTCGATAGAAGTGCTCCCAAGCACTTCCAACAACTTATCTGATGCCTCTGGCTGGGCGGAGGTCATCAGCACGGTTGGCTCGCTCTCCTTTGCGAGGGGTTGCCTTCTGGAATCCGGAGCCTTTGGAGGCTCCGGCGGAGTAACCGACTGGGAACCAGGCTTGCTCTGGCTCCCGTCTTCATAATCCATGGGGGTCCACCCCCCATGTGTCCGGCGCCTGGGATTTTTCCTTGGGGCGTCTCCGGAACCAACGCCTCCTGCTATGGCATCCTCCAGGATAACACCTCGGTGTCATCCGCAGGTCGTGGGGAGGTGGCCGTCGGGAGTGAGTTCATCTCCGACTCGTCTAAAGACTCCTCCGAAGAGGACACCCCGAGATTGGACCCAGCCGGACTGCATATATGTGTTCAATGTCATTACAAACCACGAGGTCAAAGTCGCATGGAAAATTATTATGGGATGCGGACACTTACGACCTTGCCCGGGGTTTGCCCTGGGAAGCCACTCCTCGTTGCTGTAAGCGGCGGTAGTGGAGTGATCTGGAAGGGACGCCTTTCCCTTCTTTGGCGTTCTGGCCTCCCTCGACGGGGTGGCCTTCCTTTTCTTCTCCTCCCTAGTATGGGGAGGGGGCATTTCTTCATGTTCCCCGGGGGGGGGGTGTAACACCCACGATGCGGCTATATCTCCCATGTGTTGAAGCACGACTTAGAGGCATAACCGCATGGTGGTTTTGTCGCAAGAAGGGTCATCTTCACACAATCCCATGTAATGAACAAGAATGGGATAAAGAGAGTTGGCTTACAATCGCCACTTCACACAATACATAAATTAAGATCATGCATCATTCAAATACACTCATAGACCGGCTACGGTCAAGTTCAAATGAAAAGAAGACAACCCCAAATGCTAGATCCCCGATCGTCCCGACTGGGCTCCTCTACTGATCATCTGGAAACGATACATAGTAACGTCCAAGGGACTCATCAAATTCCCACTTCAGCTCAGTTGCCCATCTGCGCCAGTATCCTCGGCACCTGCATCTGTTTTGGTAGAATCTGTGAGCCACGAGGACTCATCAATCTCACACCCGCGAGATCAAGACTATTTAAGCTCATAGGTAGGTAAGGGGTAATATGGTGGAGCTGCAGCAAGCACTAAGCATATATGGTGGCAAACATACGCAAGTGAGAGCGAGAAGAGAAGCAATGCAACGGTCGAGAAGCTAGAAGCGATCAAGAAGTGATCCTGAAACTACTTACGTCAAGCATAACTCAAACCGTGTTCACTTCCCGGACTCCGCCGAGAAGAGACCATCACGTCTACACACACGGTTGATGCATTTTAATGAAGTCAAGTGACAAGTTATCGACAACCGGACATTAACAAATTCCCATCTGCCTCATAACCGCGGGCACGGCTTTTGAAAGATTATATACCATGCAGGGGTGTCCCAACTTAGCCCATCACAAGCTCTCACGGTCAACGAAGGATAAACCTTCTCCCGGGAAGACCCGATCAGTCTCGGAATCCCGGTTCGCAAAACATTTCGACAATGGTAAAACAAGACCAGCAAAGCCGCCCGATGTGCCAACAAATCCCGATAGGAGCTACACATATCTCGTTCTCAGGGCACACCGGATGAACACTACATACAACTTGAACCAGCCCTCAAGTTTCCCCGAGGTGGCGCTGCAAGTGGCTCTAGTTCGGACCAACACTCAGAGGA